>NW_025778777.1:0-70162 GCF_021130785.1 Homalodisca vitripennis
TCCTTTTTTGAAGCTCTAAACTTTACGGACCTGAAACAGTAACATATGAAATATTCAGTGACGGGTGAATTTTCTAAACATGATTTGCTAATCCATTAGGAATTTCGGTAAATTATTATTCTATTGATATTCTGTAAAATGAACGGATCTTCCCTTAGATCAGTCAGTTTAAGAAGTTTAAGACCACAATCTTTAGGCTTATACACAAGATTTCTCGGGCAAGGAAATTCCTATATTTTCTCAATACAACCTTGAATTTATTTAAGCAAAGATACTGCAGGACCATTTAGAGTTCCTTTGATGCTACTTTATAAACGCTATGAAGTTTACTATAGTACACTCTTATATTTACTCTTAAATGCCAGACTAGGCCAAGTGTAGCACAAGTGTAGCAGAAAAGTTTAATTTCTGGAGACTAGAGTTACCATTCACAAGTGGTAGGGGTGCTTCATGTTTACTGCAGTTCACTTGTATTGTGTATCATAGTATTTTGCGAGTGTTTTTCCTCAATTTGATGCTAAGTCTCAAGTTCATATTTATCCTTTTGAAGTACTAAATTTATGCTTGAAAAGGTTAAGCAATCGTATTTTATAGCCTCATTAATATAATGAATATTATAAGATGAATGGGTATATTTGGAATGATATAACATGTCATGAAAACAAGGACATCGAACAGTAACATCAACTGTACATTTGGAAATATTAAAAAATATTGTTTTGTTGGTTTTTTAGCTTTTTCAATCTTGAATACAATATACAACGTTGGTATAAGCACATAGTTTAGCGAAAAAAGTACCAATTAATAAATTTTATTTAAGTAAGAGCAAAATGATAGTGTGGAGTGCTGATTATTTACATAATGTCTTCAAATGCATTACATGATCTAACGTAAAGCTATACTACGATAAATACATACATTTATTGTTTACCACAATTTTTATGGTTTCTTCAACATCTTTAGAAAGGTTAGTTTTGTAGTGAAGTGAAAACCTCGACCATTTATACTGAGTTAAGGTTTTATATATATTTAATATAAAATAAATATATAAATATATATATATGAATTAACTTAATAATAGTATAATATTATAAATATGGTTTTGAAAACAGGATTCATGCCTCACACATTATATTCCTAGCTTTGCCCTGGCAATTATACAAAAATCTCAACATAAATGTTTTTGAACGCATAATGCACGCAGTAGTATGTAATGAAATCAAATATAACCATTATTTCAATGCGTGTGTTTTAATTTTATCTAAGCTATAACCAAAAAATGAATATTAGTAAAATGGGGGCCTCAATTTTCAGTTGGAAACTTTTGTTACGAAGAGAAATCAATTAAATTGTTGATGTGTTCAATTTAAGTAAACTATCTTCTCTTGTTTCCGACCATAATTTATGACCTCTTCGGCGCTTATTAAAATGTGTGGTGGGGTGAGGAGAGAGCGCAAGGAAGGGGAGAGTGAGTACTACAGTTTACTCACAGGGAGTTGCCCAGGACTCTCTGAGGTAACACGGTTTTACGTGTCCTTATGTCACACTACTATCAGTATTCCTTTTAATACTCCTCGTAGTACTGCTTTTTGGTTTGAAATATTAAAACTTATAAATAGATATTTCTGATCACGAGAATAAAATAAAACTTTGTAAGTACTGGGAACATTTTAAAAAATGTTAAGGATATTCAGTGATTTGTCTTCAATATTACTTTAGCGTAATTAATTAAATTGTAATGTCCTCTGAGTTGAAATGATCTGTGAAAATTTGTCTTATTACATTAAAATTAAGACTTTTAGTGATACTAGTTCTTTAAAAAAGTTACATCACATTTCTTGCACAGGCACAGTTGAATTACGGCTTTAACAGATTACGTTTTCTCTCATGGTCTTTTTGTTTAATTAAATATATCTTTATTAAATAAGTCTTCCTATAATTGATTGTGATGTAAACCCATAAAAAATTTTAAACAAACTCAATAGGATATAATCAAGAAAACGCTTTGACACGAAAATATTATTGTTGAGTCTAAACGTTGTCCCTTTTAATTCATTAGATGCGGGTTGATAAAGATTAGTAAAATTTAATTAAGTGAGGTAGGTAGTAGATTAAGAGCCACCTACGGCGATCGTTTAGGTTACAAAGATCTCAATAATTGTCACCCAGGTGTTAAATACTCGTGTAATGTTGTACTTGGTCGCCACAAGCTCTCTAGTAAACTTAAGATGACAATATTGTCTCTGTAAATTAAACTGAACACAGCGATAATACCTCCTACGCATAGCTTGTTTCTTATTTTACTAAAATATAGGTAGATTTATTTACAGTTAACAAAGATACATATGCTTGAACTATAAAAGAAAGATAGAAAAAAGTATACTTAAATGGTTTATTAATTATATTACATTTTTTATTTTTGAGATTTATGTTACTAACTTATAAGGGCTTGTGGCTACAATTTGTACCCTCTTATTATCTGGTTGTTTTTAAAATTACATGAATTGTCCCTTTATACCAGATTTACGAGTTATAGAATTAGATGAATTTTATCTACCGCCTTGTGAACTCATTGTTTAATTCTACAATAATTAACATTACATTTACCTCACAATCAGGAGAGTCCTGTAGCGTGGGATGAAATTGCTCACATTAACTAAAAAAATTAAAAAAAAAAACGGCTGTAGTAATATTTCTTCGCCAAACTAACTCGGTTCTTTTTCATGCAGTCAGAGGCAATACATTGTGCATGAACATTTTGATGTCATTAATTCCAGTAAAATCTTGAACATAATAATAGAATTTCTGATATTTGATATCGTAATATATTACAAAAATAGAACACACGTTTAAGTATTGAAATCTACTCTCTTCCTTGGGTGTCTAGTATTAAAAGATGAGGCTGAACATGCAAAATACGTTTTTAACGGTGAACTTTCCAGACATTAAACTAAATCGAACAACAGAGTATGTTGTACGTAAGAGCATTCAGAATGTACTAGACTGTTACAACAACAGCATAAAATCATGACAATGAACCCCAGAAATGTCATTGCACAGAAACATGAGCACTACACAATACATGTCACACGCACAATGGAAGGTGGAAGACTGAGGAGAGATCAAAGACATATCCTGAGGTATCGCGGCGCTTTATCCCAAAAAGAGAGAAACAGGAAGGCAATAGTCATGATAGGAAAAGTGAAAGGGGAGATAAATCCCTTCGACCTTACATTACGGATCTGCCCCCATTGTTTGTGTATGCATAAATATTTAATGGCTTAGATTTCTTTGATTGTTACACACTTTTATGTGTTCCCAGGTAACTATTTTGTAATATTGTTAGCAAAAGTGACCTAAAAGAAGGTTGAATTCGCGGTTAATTTACTAGTCTTATGTATGAAGCCTAAATAAATGTCCGTTAAAAATTGATTCCCATAGTGCTAAATTATGTTGGCTTTATTCCAATTGGTGTTATGATTTTGAGACTAATTATATCGAGCATTTACATACTTTACCAACATGATTTTCATATTGCTTTTACATTCTTTTACCTCACATTTAGTGGTCTTTTGTTTCGCCTATTTAGTCGCTATTATAAGAATATGTAATAGTGTTAATACAGTTTTTCAGTCCAGTGTACCTTTTATGTTTTGGTTTTATGAGATATTACAAAAGAGTATTTTTTTATTTGATGGCGGTTATAATAAGGTATAATCTACGAATTTTTATAATTTGCTCCGATAATCCCGCCACATATGGGATTTGTATGATCGTAAATGTTTCTTTCTTTTCGTCTTCGTACTCAAAGTGTATTATACTTTTGTACACTTATTTATGACAGACTAAGGGTTGTATAGAATTTGATTCGATAATTTATTTCTTCTTTCGCCACGTATTTCATCGAACATTAGCTGTTTAGTTACTTAAACAGTATGCGGTTTCCTTTTTTACACATATTTGATGGTTTGAATGAAAAATAAAGATATTGACTCGTGTGTACTTTTAGTATGAACCATTTTCTGAAGGATATCTTCCTTCCTTACTAAACAATTGAAAAAACATTTGCAGATTCAATTTTGAAAAACATCACATGTTTTATTGTATATCTTAAGGTTTCTGAAAAGTTAATAGATTGCAAATCCTCGAAACGTATTGTTCTTTTTTGTGTAACATAAAACGATGGCTAATGCCAGAAATTATATTATGAAGGCCTACTAACTAATGCATACATTTATTAAATGTAGAAATAATTTAAAATGCAAAAACCTCGAAAGTAATACATTAAAACTAACTGAGGCATATTTATTTATGACATAAACAGCGTGTATGAATAACTTTAAATTTGGGTTTACGAGCAAAACGTAAATGTATGTGTGTGCAAACACTCATGTGACAGACACAGCGGTTGAGCTGCGATGTGTACACTGTGGATTCTGGTATTGTTTTAACCACTGAGGATAATCTCTCTGCTCTCAAATCACATTACTATTGATGCTAACTACGCCATCTGGCATAAATATAATATATCTTTCTTAATTGTTGGATATTAAGATAAGACTTTCGAGACAATAGAAATTTATATATATCTGACATATTACGAGAACCAAAGAGGCTTAATGGATATTATTTAATGTATGAAAACGTTATTAGTCGAAATAAAAATATTATTGTTTCATGAAATACTTGTTTATACAAATATCTGTACTGTGTTTAGTTTAAATCGGTAGAAACTGTGGCAATGGTAGTATCAGCCATTATTTTTCCATTGTTACTGTATAGTATGTTATTCAAAACTGCATATGGCTGTTCTATATATACCCTTAGAGATATAAAAAACAAAAACAAACATTGCATACGGCCCGAAAAGAAGAATTTGGAAAGGTTCATAATAACTGAGGTAAGATAATTAATTTTTCAAACTTTTAATAGTCGAATTTTTATGCCTAAAACATACACACAGGAGTAAAAAAAATCAATTTGGGTGAATGTTTTGGAGCTCCTAAAAGAAGTGATTACAATAACTGTTGTCAATATCAGAAAGTATTTTTGACTAACTTTCAAAAAAGTTGCAACTATTAATCCTGCTAGTCTATATTCTTTTTGGAGACAGTTTAGTACTGCTTATCTAAATGTGCTTTAACAAGGGACCAAGACGTAGACGGGTGTTACACAAGAGGCAGAGACACCTATCGAACTGGGAGGCTCAGGATGTTAACACAACCTTAGCAGGCAGTTGTCCACTTTGTCAATAAATTGTCATACGGCCTAGATGTTAAACAAATATTTCAAAGGTTTTTTAGCGTCAAACGCACTCTATAACGTTGGGGAGTTGTGTTATGTAATTGGGAGACCACCCATCAAGAAAACTGACTGGCATGGCAGTGAAGGAAATTGTCGTATGAAAGCAAAAGTGTATGTGAAATAATAGAATGAATGACGAAATTATAATATCAACCATACATTTTTCCATATGATATATTTTTTTTAACGGCTATAAAAAGTTTGAGTTTGATGAGATTCTCATACATTCTGCAGTCTTCTTGGGAAGGGACTGTTTACAGTCTGCCTTTACAGATAAAAGGAAGATTTTAAACGGTATTTCCTTTAAAACTTAAATTGAAACAGCATACATAAATTATGTGGATTTTTAATAATACTATATGTAACTTATACACTGTGAACAATTCATTATCAATTAATTACCCGTGATGTTTTGTTTACTTTAATATAAAACTTGAACATATCTTTTAAACACTTTGTGTAATTGCATTGGAATATTTAATTTTTACTTACATTTCAAGACACATTCTTGTGAATTTATATAAATTTTCAGATGTAATTGGACGATCGAAAAAATGAAACGGAATAAATATTACATTGAATGAAAAAACACATTTGAAAATACAAGCAATGTAAGTGAAATGATTTGGCTTTCACAAAAGCGAGAAAAATATGGTACAAATTATCTTATTAGTTCAAAGTTTGGATATTTATGTATATTTCTCTGTGAAAGATGTTAAGATATAATAGCGTATTCATTTATCACCAGAGTTCCAGTTTCAAAAGCTCTTTCACGTTTACTTTTCCGCAAGTCTTACACCATCAATAACGGGCAGTCTTATGAACCAAGAGCTATGCTACAACCTTCTCACCCTCCAATATATTACTTCCTTGAACTAAAACTGTTTCAGATGGTATTGGCGTATTTATACTAAGAAAAACACCTTATTCGTACAATAAATTGAATAAGTAAACTATGAAAACAAGAGTAGTATATCAGTTATTATCATTCAGACATTACTTTCCACCCCTTAAACATTGTAACTTAATTTAATAAAACTAACCACGTTATCACTTCAAAGATGTAATATTATGAGAAATAAATATTTAGGTACTGGAAAATCAAATGTAGCTCTTGCAATCGTTTATTCCCGAAATGGCGAAATGTGGACCAGTTCTACAACACGTTGCAGGCTATTGGAACACTCATTCTATGTGTAGAGGCAAATCTTTAGTGTGAATTGTCATTAAGTATTCTTAGACTTATATAACTAATGTATAAGATCGAACTAGTATAATCGCTTTTATAAATTTAAAGCTATATATCAAAAATTTTTTAGAAATTTAATTAAAAGATTAAATTATATATTTAAAAATACTAAATAAAAAGAGACTGAGCATTATATACCGATTTATACACCTTGCAGATGCAACTGGGCAAAACGCAATAACTAATAAAGCCTTCTGCAGGTAATTGATGAAAAGCAATCCTTTCATATAATTTGTATATCTAAACAGAAGGTAATAATTTCAACAGGCTGTAGATATAAAAGAACAATCAAATGAAAAGGTAATAGGTATCTAATAGGGAAATATAACAAATTCAGCAAGCCTTGTGCAGCTCTCTCAGTTATATGAGCTCTAGCAATAAACTGAATTAGCAGCTAATTATGGAGCATGAAATCGTAATTTAGCATGCTGCATTCTGGGTAAGTAAATCCGCTGATCAGCCACAATTCTTAACTTTCTGGTAGTGAGTAGAAACCACATGGTGAAAAATATTAGTTTAATTTGACCTTAACTACTTCTACTAATTATGCAACACAATTTTCGATTTGTTATGGAATAAGTATATTTTATATTGAAAACTTATCACTACTAAAAGTGGGTTATATTTGTTAGTTAAAACAGGTGTTGATCTAACCAATAACTGAAGTATTATACGTTTATATAAAGGCGAGATCTGTACCTTGTAGTTATAGAACATTAAAAACAGAAATAAAAAAGTATCCTTGCTATCTTTTCCCTAATGTTAACCACCGATCATGAAAGGAATTCAGGTGATGTAGCATCAATGAAAGTCATCTAGCATATAACAAGGGGTACTTTGTAAAGTCTATACAAGCATTTTTTCTAACTATATATATATATATATATATATAATATATATATATATATATATATATAGGGTGAATATAAAGTCAGGACCCCCCCCTCTACTTTTTTCTATAGGTAATATAAGGAATACCCTTTGGGTAGTGGTGCAATATGGAAAGGAAGTTCCATTTTATGATATTGAAAATGTTTTGTGTCCCCCTAATCTGAAATAATAGCCAGTATTACCAGAACAGTTTTAATAACTCACCACGTCACGAAGTCAAATCAAATGTTCAAACTGAAGCCCTCCTACTATTTGGCAGTGAGACAAGCGTAGGGTGAACGCCTCTCTGACGTTTTGGAAAGTATGAGGTGGTATTTGGTTGCAGAATCAATAATCCTGTTTCTTAAATCTTCAAGGTTAGCTACTGGTGTTTTGTAAATTATGGATTTTATGTGACCCCATAGCAAAAAGTCCATGGGTGTAAGGTCCGGAGACCGTACAGGCCATTCTATTACACCACGCCTACCAATCCACTGACCACCTAGCTGAGTTCCCAGGAAATGTCGTACAGCACGATGATAATGTGGTGGGGCACCATCTTGCTGGAAATGAACGATTTTTTCTTCAAATTCGTGTTGATTCTCCCTAATAACAGTATTTATTGCAGGAAAAATTGATTCTTGTAACATTTCCAAATACAGTTGACCATTGAGATTTCCCATTAATAAAAAATGTTCTACAATGTGATTCCAAAAATTCACGGCCCACACATTAACTTTTTCAGGGCACTGGGTGCGAGATTCACGGAAAACATGGGGATTTTCTGTGTCCCAGTACCTGCAGTTGTGTTTGTTCACATCTCCATTGACGGAAAAAATGCATTCATCACTAAACACAACGTTTCACGAACAAACAATGGATGAGCAGAAATTAGTGCTTCCATTTCTTCACAAAATTGTAGACGACGGTCTGGGTCGTCTTCGTTTAACTCATGGATAAGCTTAATTTTATAAGCGAGAAATTTATTTTTTTTTCAGTAACTTTACTACAGACATTTGGGAAACACCACAAAGATTTGCTACTAATGTGGTGGACTGCTGCGGATATTCAACAAATTGTGCAACAATTTCAAACTGTTTGTCACCACCTAAAGGAGGCCGATCTGAGCGTGGGGCATCTTTGATGGAACCAAATTCTTGGAACTTATTAAAGTTCTTAAGTATTTCCTTGTCACAGGTCTATCAAGATGTGCCAAATTAAACCGCCTTTCTGCCTCATGATAATTTTCATTCGAAGTTCCGAAAGTAAATATCATTTCTACTTTATCTTCGTGACTACGTGCCATTTTTACTCGTAATCAGTATTAATTAGATAATATTATTTAAAAATTACAATGCAAAAGTACATCTAAATAAATTATTGTAATAACACTAAAACACATAAAAACTTCTCAAAATACTTCACGGAACAGTAAACACACAATAACACTGGATAATAATGATCCACTAAGATAATAACTACTGTCAAAGTATGACCTGTTCTCATAAGATTGAAACAAAGAATGGACTAGTTTGTACTAACTGTACTTCGAACCGGGAAAGCCTAGTCACTCATTGACAATAAACTCCTTATCAGTTTACTTTTTAACATTGGATTCTTCGTCCATTGCATGCCTCACTCATTGAGAACACAAACAACCAATAAACATGTTTCCACGCAGACGGAAACTGTACCCAAACAAAATAAATTTAGGTGTAAAGACTTAATTACAATTTTTATTGGCTACGTTGTTGGAAGAGAGATAGCGATCTCTGGTTTTCACCACTATTTAAGTTTTTTCATGCTCTTTAAAATGAGGGGTCACTTGATAGGGGTTTTAGATTTGAAATTTTTGAGTTGCCCCGAAAATTTTGCATTTTTTGGGGACACACAAAATTTTCAATATTATAAAATGAAACTTCCTTTCCATATTGCACCACTACCCAAACGATATCTCCTTATATTACCTATAGAAAAAAGTCCTGACTTTATATTCACCCTGTATATAATATTGTATACCCGATTAACTCATTTGCTTAAATTTTAAATTCTCAGAAGTGCAGTTATTCAGAAAATGTAAGTATATATTATTATAAAATATAGCGAAAATTACTTTCTTTAAAGAACTCATTTTTTTACTGGTTGTAAGGAGTGTGAAACAGTGTGGAAGGATATTTGTGTATTCGCCAGGCAACAAACACAAGTACTCATATTTTGCGTCAAGTCCTGGTGTTACCATTTCTAAGCAATGTACTATTCGCTATTTTAACGAGTACTAAGACTAAATCAGTCTGTACCTAATGCATACTCCATACTTAGGGAGTTCTAGCCAACAAATGGAGGAAACCTATGAGCGGCTCAGTTCCACAAATTGGACAAGAAAATAACATTTTTGATTATTTTTTGTAAAGTGGTTGTTGAGGTTTACACACCAACAAACTAGATTCAGTTGATTAGCCAACTTCTAACTATTAAACATTACTTTATGAACGAAAGATATGCTAATCTAACCTTTTTAGAATGGGTATATTAAGTTTGGTTAAACAACCAACGTCAGCGTAGCTTTGTAATTTGAGAGCGGAGAGATTAGTCCTCTGTGGTGAAAATCCGCTGAAACAATACCAACGTCCACACCGCTGCTCAACCGTCGCCTTGCAGCCCGCGGTGTTAAATGTATATTTGAATTTCTATTTAAAACTTTAGTGTAATAACGTACGTGTTGATTTTCAATTTCGTTGAATATAATAAAAACTATATATATATATATAATATATATATATATATATATATATATATATATATATATGTAGTCTTGTAGTCTTATTGTCTCATCAGGTGCACAATTGAGTGCACTAAGATATTATATTAATCACGTTCCATAAGCACGGTGGAGCAACCGACAGTTTTACACATAACCTAGCTATGGTGGGAAGGGTTGATTAAATGCGTATATGGAGTTAGGTGTTTCTTGTGACTTATAAACTTAATGCAGAATTAAAAAAAATTAATATATTTACCTTTAATGCAGCTCTACTGATTAGTTTATGGTTAACTTTTTTACTTGAGTATCTTACACTCTTTAGTATGATAGTAGACTTAATTTGCAGTTAACTTGATATACATTATTGATTATTTTTATACAATTAAAAATTAAAAATACAAATTATAAAACATTGATTGGTGTTAAAATATTATACTTAGGGCCTCACTTTAAGACATACAATAATATTAAGAATCGTAAACACTATATATAATTTTATATAAATTATAATCCAGGTCATACTTATAAAACTAGTGTAATAAAGAACCGTTAAGCTCTCTGCGTTGCCTAATGAAATAGATATAAAGATTTAACAATGTCAAGGTACATGGTGTGGCTGTTTTGGTATAGTATATCAAGAAATCAGAACTTCAAAGTTTAATAAATGTAATGCCACGAAGTGGTAATTTAATATTAAGTTTTTAATTTCTTTAAAATCCAAACAATTTCCAAAGAAAAAAATTCTATGTATTCAAATATCACATATCAAATTAAGCTACATGAGACAAACAGAGACATGTGAAGAAAGACATAAGGCAACCTACGAGACGAGACGCAACGCTGCAGTGACGGATTTATCGACATCAGGCCAATGCTCTCAGAGGGAGTTTGCTCAACTGCGTATCAAACACTTATATCTAGTCTAAACTCAAGCTTTCAGAGTGAGATCTACGAAGCCTTTACGAGATTTAAGAATGATCCTGTATTTACTTTTTAGCGTTCTGAATCTCCATCTATTTTTACTGAACTAACTTCAAGGGAGTTATGAGAATATGTGAGATATTAGAGTGTTCTTTGCATAGAACTATAATACCCATATGTTATCGATGATTTTAACTTTCTTTATACAAAACTGACAGCAAATAACTGTACTAATTGACTTTTAATCGGAACGGACATTTATATAACGACTTTGACACTAAACTAGCTAAAAAGAAGACCTTTTGGCTCATCACACATAAAATGTAGGTATTTACATTGCAGTTTGTGAACGTGAGATATTGAATCTCGTGTATCCGTTAAATACGTAAGACTATACATTTAATTAACTCTGGCACAGTCTAAGCTTCCGCCTTCTGAGAGTTCCTCGATTTTGGGAACTATTAAGGCTCTGATTCTTTCGACCTTCTCAGCCCCTAGCAAGTACCGGCCTTCGAAAGCCTCCGGACTTTGTCAGGGCTTGACCTATAACCATTGGCATATACCGGCTTCTAGCAGACCTTTTAGCTGGCCTACAGCGGGTTTTAGTCTCTAGTAGACCCTACCCTCTGGGAAATCTCAGCCTATATGACTTCCCGGACTCTGATATGCCATACCTTCTGACACATCTTGGTATCTGACAGTTCTCAGCCTCTAAAACCATTTGGCTTCTGCCAAGTCCCGGTCATCGGGCTGTCCCCAACACTTTAACAGATCTCGCAATCTGGCAGCTCCCCATCAGGGCGCTCTAGCCGGGCCTCTGTAACATGTAGGCTTCTGGGAGCTACCAGCCACTAAAACCTTCACGTATCTGTAAGGAAATGTTTTTGAATCTTAGACCATGTAACAAGGCATTTTCTCTGAAAGACAAGATGTAGTATTCGTGGTACAAACATCAAATGTGATGTGAGCAAGTATTGGAAACATCTAACTTATCCTCCATTGTGTAAACTCTTTTTCATTAGGACAAAGGGATACATTACTACGGTTGTTAGTGTAGATCTTAGATAGCGAGGGAACAGTTTAACATTGTGTGGACTGGCCGCTATAAAAATAGAGATAACATCCACAGGGTCTTGACGACTTAAACTCACTTACTTCTTTTATGGTCCAGCTATATTGCCATTACTAATCGATCCTAATGTGCTCAATCAACTGACATAAGAAGAATGACGAACCCAATTGGAAATTGTTTATTTGACCATGTTAATTGTTATCTTGTTTGTGCCCAAGTTCCGAAATTACCAGTATTTAACTGGATTAAACTCTTTACTAGAGAGCGTCAACTCGGCCACGTTGTTGGTGGTGTATTAATCGTAAATTCTGATAAATTATTGTTTCCGTTTTATAATTTGAAAATTGTAGAACTTTGCTTATGCTGGTGTATTGATTGAACGGCTAGTCTGGGACACCTTGTAAGAACGTTTATCAAACCTAAACATCAATGATTAATTTCTAGTTTAATACAGCATGTCATTTAAATTTGTTTCATCCGGTGGTGCACAATAGTCTTTAAATCTTTTTTTTGAAACACAAAAAGAATATATATAAAACGTTTGATCGATGTAAACTTGCTATCAATCTAATCTACATCTAAAGGGGGAAAGCCACTACAGACAGCTAACTGGTATTATGTAACAACGTATCTTTAAAATGACTAGAGTGATCGATTCCTGTAAACCCGGTGTCAAGTTTCTACAGGTGACTTAAGGTGGCGCTTTCACCAGGGGATCTGCAGCATCATCTTCACCGGCACAAATGAAGTCTTGAAGTTGGAGAACCGTGCAACATCTACAGGGATCTTGAGCAGCAGATTACGTAAACTCGGCCAGAATCATAGTGTATATATAATTTTTTGGGATATTAAATAATATAAAATATTTTTTAATGTTAATGTGCGTTAATGCTTGGCTTTTTCTCCCGTTGTTCTATACATACAACAAATATGGTTGCCCTAAGGACTATATACTGTGCCCTGGTACGCCAGATTCTGGAATATGGATCGACTGTTAGGAATCCACACCTAAAAATACCTTTGTGACGATCTTGAAAGAATCCAGCGTCGTTTCATTCGTTTGTTGGGTGTCAGAAATGGATACCAATATCAACAAGTACCAATTGATGATCTGTACTCCAAACTTGAACTAGAACATCTCGAGACTCGCGGGACTGTAGCTGACTTAGTAGTTCTCCACAAGTTGGTGAACGTTGAGATGGTTTGCCCAGACTTACTTCAACTCCTCCATTTCAAGACACCATCCAGCACTCGTTCCAATGACCTCTTCATCAAGCAACACTATGGGACAAACTATGCAGCAAACAGCACGGTGGCACGCCTGCAGAAGGCCGGCAACAACCTGCCTTCTACTGTACACCTGTTCCACGATGGTTTGAGAACATTGAAGTGGAAAGTGAAAGATGCAGTGCTACCAACTAAATGCCTCCACTCAATTTCTCACATATTATACCACCATCAGTTTTTGTTGTCTTCGCTGCTAACTTGCTGTCTACATATAATATTCATATTCTTTGTTATTTTATGCCATAGATTATCATGTCATTATTGTTATAGTTACTGTTTTACTGTTGCTGTTTTGAAACATTGCTATGATATGTTCTTTATGAATAATGTTCTTTATTCAGCATCCATATGTTCTATATGGATGCTGAATATAAAAATGGAGAAGTATGTCCGTTGGAAATGTATGCAACTGATAATATTGATACACAGTTGTCGGTATTACTCGTATGGTCTGAAAATAAATTATAAACTACAAAGAATAATACAAGGCAAAGATGTATCTTGTCACAATACAGGAAGTTTGGAGATGTAGAGTGGGTTTTCTTGTTGTGAGCTTGGCTCAATTCGAGCTTTGCAGTTTTCTTTCACCAAGGAATAGAGGAAAACATACTTTGCTTACATGCCATATCTGAATATATACCATTCATTATAGGTTTCCACGATGATTGAAAGATACGTTCGCTCGTCTGTACATTCGTTGGCCACCTATTTATAATGATTCTTTTCTATATCATTATAGCGATGGTGTTTACAAAAATCAACGCAAAGGTTACGTCGTATCTAAGTTAGACAGTGAGTTTTCACTTATTAACTTCGCTTGATAATGAGGTAGACAATTAGCAATGACTTAAGCCAAAATTAATATTTCTCATTATCAGAAGGTGATTTTAAGAGATTTTTCATCGATAACAATATTTTTTGCGTAAGCTTCATATCTAGCTATATACAGTATCTGTGTTCGTTTAATGTAATCATATTTTTGTCTATAGGTCTTTGTATAGTTTGACTTAGGCTTATACATATTTTTACTACCAGCTCAACTGGAGTTATCCTATTAAAAAGGCTAAAAACGTAAGAGTTTTGTTATATGTTTATTTTTCAAGTTATTTAGTTATATTTTATATCTTTTTGGATTAACATGAAATGGGCTTTAATAATAAATATATAGTGATATATTTCTTCATAATTTAAAAATAATAATGCTGTACAAACTAAAAAAGTTTTGGATTTTTTAAAATTTAAAATTTTTTTTACTCAAATAATATAAAATAAAATACCCCATTTTTGCTTTTATTTTATTTGAAATGTATTTCTCTACTTAGCAATGCTAGAATATGCATAGTTTGTCAGAATAAATGTTTTTTCTAAATACTGAAAATTCCAAGAATATTGCTTTTTTTCTCTTGTAGTACACTAATATTATTATAGTAACTTATTATTCATTTAAATTTCAATTAACTGTAGTTTTGCAGTTTTTCTTATGTGTTACAACAATATTAGTCTAATTTATATTAACATTTGGTTGAAGAAGGAGTTAAAAAATATTTAGATGGCGCTGTACTTGTCACGGAACGGTTCCGTGGTATAAATTTTGAGCTCAGACTAGCTGTCACGGAACCGTTCCGTGATACAAGGCCAATGGGTTAACTTGATTTGCCTTTGCTAAAATGTATGCATAACATTTATAAGTGATGATTATGGAAAAAATAGAATGACTATGTAAGAAGAAGCCAAGGCATTGGTTCTCTGTTGGCGCGTCTGTGGATCATGGAAGATACGGGTTCTGTAACGCGGTTTGGAATGCCGAGTCTTGTGGTTTACTTATTATTGATGAATGTTTCATTTTAATATTTGTATTATTATTATTATAAATTTGTCTGTGTGAACCACGTGTGTATGTGTGGGTAATATACACACTCGTTACTTTTAGTGAGGATCGTTGTTCTAAATCACAACGTACGATTGCTATTGCCTTCAAGTTCCAAGCACGTTTCGTATCCTAATTATTTTCATAACGGATTTATTTATTTATTTTTTAAATCAAACGTTTATTTAAATTGTAACAGATTTGAGAACACAAGGTTTCAACTTCTAATTTTAAGTAATGTGTTAAGAAAAAAAATACAATTAATATTCTGTATCTTTGCTATCTGCGTATAACTGCACACAAATTTGGTGTTAGGATGGTTCACTTCTGGTTTGTACTAGCCGGTAGAACCTACATTGGGTGCAGCAAAAACCGATGTATCATCTACATCTGAGCAACCTAGATGGATATCCAGGATTAGTACACCGCTAACAGCGATTTTTAGTATTTAGGGTTGTTTGGTTAATTTCAGATGATAATTTGTTGCAGTGAGTTGGGCACACTTAGTACTATACGAGCCTTCAGTTCCACGTGGTACTGAATTCGTAGCCTATTAAAAAAATATAATAACAATTGCAGCGTATATTATATAGCAAGAGAATTATTTTTAAGTTTGTATTGTCTTATTAGTATAATATTATAGAGTAATTTTATAACTTTGACGAAATTAAATTTGCTTTCCATAGTTTATTATTATGTATCCTCTCGCGTTTCAGATGTGAGTCAGAAGCAATGTGTTCTGTGAGGGGAAGAGAGGGATTTAATCCTAAGCATCAACAGTGAACAGTTTTGTGAAGGCAGCCAGTAGCTACTGTATACTGTACGAGCTTTGTGTCTTTACTAGATAATTTTATGTAGTGAGCTGGGCATACTTAGTACTTACTATACGAGCCTTCTGTTCCACGTGGTACTGATTTTGGAGCCTATTAAACAATACATAGTAAAAATTGCAACCTATATTGTCTAGCAAGGGAATTATTTTCACGCTTGTATTGTCTTATTAGTAGGATAATATTATAGAGTAATTTATAACTTTTATGAAGTTAAATTTGCTTTCCATAGTTTTTAATTATGTATCCTCTCGCGTTTCAGATGTGAGTCAGAACCAATATGTTCTGTGAGGGGGGTAGAGAGGGAGTTAATCCTCAGCATCAACAGTGAACAGTGCGTAGAGATAGGCATCTGCTACTTTATACTTTACGAGCTTGTGTCTTTACAAGCAAATAAAGAGGACTATACTGTTTTTAGATTACATCCATGTGTATACTTGACTTATTTAATTATTTCTATAGTTATTTTTCTTTATCCCTGGATTTAATATGTACGTCTGAACAATAATTGTGTTCTGTGAAGGGTGGCGAGGGGGGTTAAAATTCATCATCAACAGTGAGAAGTCTGTGGAGGCAGGAACAGCTAATGTATGTACTCTGTACGCGGAGCGTTGTATCTTTACAGGCCGATTTACTGTTATTGAAATTTATCTAGCAGTCATATACCTTACTATGGCCATGGAATCTCGTGATCTAGTCAATATATGCGCTTATTATTACTTAATTTAATTTTGTATAGGTTTAGTAATAGTCGACTGTCACTTAGTATTCTGGGAAAGAATGGGTCCAAGTTTTCATAACTCAAGTACTTTGCACTTTATAAAAGAGATCACTGGAAATTTATAGTTTCAGTATTCTCCCAATACTAACGTAAGAATATCTGTGGGCGATTCAAGAATTTATCAGTGGAACGTTTCTTAATGAATGTGACAAGAGTTTGAATACAGTTTACATTACTGCATCGGCAATTATGGCAACTAATTTATTTGAAAATATAATTAGTAATAGCTTTAGTTTATTTGACTAATAATTATTTGTTAGATTAGAATTTATATACTAAAAAATTTGGGAAAATCGTAATGGTATGCCAAATATATGAGAATAAGTTTTGATACATTTTGATATATTATAATGTCTTAATAAAGAAGTCATTTTAAAGCTACTAATTTTAATGACTCCATACCATACTATTCAAGCGTTACTACTAGAAACTATTCAATAACGTGTACTTTTCAATAAGAAGTAAGCGATTACTCGGTTTACCTTTGGATTTCATGATTTATACTTATAAATTTATCAAATATACTAAAATTCGGGTTTAGATATCAATGTTTCTTTAGCCTAAAAAGAGTTAACGTGATGTTACTTATCGTGTTTTAAAGGTTTTCATTAGTCAACCAGTTTTATAACTTGAATACTAACAAGGTTTTGAAATTTTGGTAAAACAAACACATTTTAATTCCCGCTACCGAATCCAAAATATTAAAAAACCCAATCTATGAACTTAGATTACAAATTACGATTATTATGATATTATTTAAATTTATATCTTGAGTGTAGGTAAAATAGAGATTGGGTATGGTTCCCACCTCAATATGATATACTTGTTTAGGGGTATAAAAGGCCATTGAGAGACCATCAGATATAATAATAAAATTTGGAAATATTTCTGCATAAATAAATAAAAATACATAACTTTATTTCTTATCATGATCTTTAATAATATATTAGTTATTTTGGAATGGATATTTTTGTTTTCCTAAACAATATTTTCATATTAGAGATTCATTAATATTCCTCATCCAGGCACTCAACAAAGGGCCGTGTTGTCAAAAGCCTCAAGCCTCCAAAATGACATTTTGAACAAACAGCTCATCATTTTTCATCGAGCCGAACGTTGTAACTTTTGAAACCCGAAGAGCATATAAATTATACACTTCGTTATTGTGTGCTTGCAACCTATGAGGTATACAGTATATGTCAAGACGATAAAGGGCGGTGTGCAGATTGGTAGTTGTAAAAATACTAAATAATGAATTATAGCACAATTAATTATTTTAGAAGATAAAGATTAAAAGATTTAAGTTGATATAAATAGTCTCACTTAAACAAAAATTTTTATTTATAACTTCAGTAATTCTGAACTAAAGAATATCGCCGTTTTCTGTAATCTCAGTATTCCGAATTAATATTTTTATAAAAACTTTTTAACGTTTGAAGTGTATTGATCGATGAAATAAAACCGAACAGAGATACCATAAGAGTATTGCGTACCTGAAATCACTGAAAAAATTAAAGGGCTGTCGGTTGATCTTAAAATAATGAAAATGCTTGGGTCCAATTTCTTGAAGAATCGAAAAGGATTAAAGTAGATCTTAGAGATGTCCCTCGGCTAAAAGTGACTAGCATGCGAAAGAAAAACATATAAAACTGTTGGAGACCGATACGGTTTTACACCATAAGGAAAACGTAAACAAATCAGCTAAATAACTTAGTTGATTGAACATACCAGTGTTAAAGGTTGTTGATACAGATGATGACCACACAACATCTCGAGATCACAGTCTCAGTAAGAAACAATAGAAAAAAGCTGAAGAACTAGGACCCGCTTATCCTTTGAAATAGCAAAACAATTTATATTTCTAAACAGTTTCAGTCACAAGCAATGCTGAATATTTCCACCAGTTTAATTGGACATCGTGAACCGTATGACTAAACTTTGCGTAACATTTCCAAATTAATTTTTTCTTGAATTATGGCCGCATTCATTCCGACTAGGTCCATTTCAATTTCCTAACCTATTTCCTAACAATTTAAAGGCCCCAATGAAAAATATCCAATTGTGGTTCGAGTTCCATTAAGATTGAAGGCCTATTAAAACGTACATTTAATTTTTTTGTTACACTCCCTATTTATTTTGATTAATACTATAAATAAATGTACGTTTTAGGCAATAAATAGGTGTTATTTTTATTTTTCGTACTTTCTTTGACCCAGTATTCATTGGGACTTGGTAGACAATTTAAAATTAGTATTTTGGCTCACTGGCTGAAAATTTTAGCAAAGACTGAAGTAAAATATGCCATAGATCTCCCGGGTTATCTATGCCCTCTGGTCTGACACGTATAATACAGAAAAATACATATCACTTTTTCATACAGTGATAACAAGTTTTTTCCAAACTGTGCACGGAATTTTTTTTAAGGAGAAGCCGATCCCCTTTTAAGCCTTATTCTGTCCGTCCTCATGGGCCACTGGCCTGTGCGAGGATCTTATAAAACAGAATAAGGGGGAGAGTAGATACGGTATAAGATCAATGGTACTGATAAAAAGTGCAATGGTCACAGACAGGATTTGAACCTGCGCTTTCTCTAACTCAGACCCAAAGTCTAACGACTTAGACTAGACCGCTCGGCCATCGGCTCTGCTATTACTAATTAGATAAATAAACTTCTGAAAAGACCGATATTTTAAGAGGTTCACTGTGAAGTATGAGTGTACATAATGAAAAAGGAACATTTTAATTCAATATTTTGACATTTAATCAATATTAAACTTTACGTAAAACATAATGTTAGGATGTGACTTCGAGTGTTCCAATAACACGTAAAAATTAATTTCCGCTAATACGCATAGTATATTTTTAAACTGTGATTTCATTTCTTATCCTAGGAATTTTATATGATATATATATATACAAAAACCCAGACATTTTTAAATGCTATAGAATAATATATCCAAGGTACTCCTAAGCTCTACATTTTCAATAAAATGAAACATAGTAGAACAGTTTAAACCAATATGTTTCGTTTTTGCCTTAATCTTAAGTTCAGAAAAACAGACTTACCACATCATTCAGTTATTATTTGTTTTTATACTCTACTATTAAAACACACATTTTGAAACAGTAGCATATCACTGTAGTAAAATTTATCTGAAATAATAATGAGGTTCCTATCGATTTGTAAGGGAAGATGTTATCGAGTCGACAGGCAACGCAGTTAATAGTTATTGGACTGAATTAATTTGAGCTATCTTTGCTGATAATGTAATTCTACTCCTCTTCGTTCACAGTTAAGCCTACTTTGCAATTTAGCCGAGTCCAAGATCTCTTCGCTTCATAGCTCAGACTTTAGAAGATACTTTCAAGCCGAGTCGACGAAGGCTTAGTTGTTATGTTGGTGAACTTGGATACTTAGTCACTTTTTCATACGCTTTTTTATTTCAAAATCTGTTGTATTTTCTGTGATCGATGATGCATTAAAATTCGCTTTAATTCAAGTTTAAATATGAACCTTTAAATTCGAGTATATCTCACTTATATAAGAACTAGTGTTAACTGTATATTTTGCAATAGCCATACTTTCGCTCAAAACAAGGATTTAAACAGTAGAATTATCAAAGAATATTATTTTAATCTAATGAAAGCAGTCTCTTAAAAGAGTACGTTTTGCGTCAGACAACTTCGATTCTATTATTCATTGATTGGCAGAGCACTATCAAAGTCTCGCCAACATCTTTTGTTTGTTTACTTGTTTCCGTGTTAAAACAACAATTAAATAATGGATAATGGCAGACTGACGACCTGTTTAAAGTTGCATTCCATAGAAACCAAAAATCTATTTGGGCTCAGCCCTAAGAAAAGTACACTTTCCATGAAAAAGAGTTTCCTAAGTGTTTAAAATAGAAAGGAATGTTTAAAATATCAATTAAAAATACAATCTTTAAATAAATAAATACCTGTTTCAATATTTTTTGCATTACTACTACATAAGAAATAATCGATCTTATTAAAAAGTCTAATGTTTAATTATAAAAATTAGTTTTTATGGAGCTTTGACAAATATTAAGGGAATCGATTGCAGCAACACTCAGCAAGAAAAGACGTAGGAAAAATTTAAAAAATACCTTCGTTACTGACACTTGCGATACTCAAATTATCATTGCAGATAGCACAGTGACAAAAATTACAAGCCTCCTAAAATTTAGTAAACATTTAAACTAATAAGACAGAATCACCTTAATTAGAGAATAAATTTTATTCCAGGTAAGTAATTTTCAAACAAAATTATTAAAATCCAAAAATGTATTTCTGGACGGTCTGATTAAATACAATTATGTAAATATTATATTTGAGAAAGTACAACACGCTATGAACAAAATGCGTGGGTAGTATTTAGTTGTTGAATTACTTTCCAAAATTTACTGTATAAAATAAGCCTATGATTTTGAGACGTCATTTGACTAAAGACGTACCTCATTCATTTATTGTCAAATTTCATTGTAGATATAATACACCTCACTTAAATCTAACGTCAAAGTAACTCTTAAATATTTTAATAACAAAGTGGAAACTAGTTTTGTGCTGAATAAAAACATGCTTCGTTTTCTATATAAAAAAGTAGCGTGCCTGTATGTTGATAACGGTGGCCAGTTTCCATGGCAAGCTTCTATACACAACCTAAAAACCTATGAAGCAAGAAATCGAGTAAATGATGATGTACATCCACACTCCGTTATCTGATTGAGGAAGCTTACGGGATGGCCCCAATAACACGTGTGTCCGCAGTTATTATAATAATATTTACCTTATTATAATAATACATATATATATATATATATATGTATTATATATATATATATATATATATATATATATATATATATTGTTTTAGTTCAGTGGTAAATCGAATTTGCTATCCCTAAATTTTTCTTTTTCTGCATTTTCATGAGAATTTTACCGACATCATTTTGGTAAAAAAAGGATACATCCTAAGCCATTAATTCACTTAAAGAAATCTTTAACAAGGAATGGTTCTTACTACTTAAATGATCTTATACGAATCTGTCTATGAACCGAGTAAAACTGCTTTAGGTTCCACCACATCCTTGAACGTTACAGAGCGCTTGACGTTGTGGGGGTGGGTAAAATTGAACTTACCAAGAAACCATTGAAGGGTAATCGAGTGAACGTTAGGACTTGACGTTAAGTGCTTTTAAGAGTCTCATTAGAATTGCTGTTCTCAAGATGTCAAAGCGTTCTGTGACCCAAATTAAAAGAACTTCTATTATTTTCACCCCGCCTTCTCCGACAGATAATTTTCTATTTATTCTAGAACAATACTTAAAGTTAAAAAAGACGTTAATTTCTAATAATGTATAGTGAATGTTTTTTCTAATATATTGGGTTTGACAGATACATAAATAAATATAGATTTTTCTATAACCACATAGTTTGCATGAAAAATATATGCTTTAAACTGAATTAAATATCAGTTTAAAGTTTAATCTTCATGATAATTCTATAGTTTTCTATAATAAAAGCTTATAGTAGATAGCGCTTTTAGGGGAAATAAATTTAAAAATGAAATAATTACATAAAAGGTAGAACATTTTATGCATAAAACTGCATACAGTATTGAGCCGTTTAAAATAATATTCTTCGATCACAAACTTCTCTAAACAATTGATATACTAGTTATCTTAAAACGAATTTAATGTACCTTTAGGTTTAAATAGTTAATTTGCATTTTCCAGAGGCAAGAGTATACGCTTAATACTCTAAGTAAGTACATACAATGAAAGTATGGTACAGTCAATAATGTGTATGTACATGAAAAATTATAAAATCAGAAATAATATAGCATAAAAAACATACAGTTATAGCCTTAGTATAAGTAAGACAAGTACGATTGAAAATTTCTATACATAAAAAGAGATAACAACCATATTTAAGATTAATGATATAGAGGTGACAAGGTGGAAATGAGTATCAAATAATTTACACAGAACTAAGTAATAAGGTTGATTACTTTATATTTGTTTAAGGCACAAGCGTATTTGAAATTCGTAATTAAAGATTACATTTTTTTAGCGCCATATAGTACGGCCATACTTCTCGACTCATAAGAATTGTGTAATGCCATACATTTGTAGAACATTTCAAGATTCTTTGAACCCCAAAAATATTTGTTAAATAATCAGTTTAGCAATTTGAGCATTTTAGAAATTAGTTTATGTGTTAATCACAAATGTTTTACCAGGTAAAATGTATCTTTTCTTTATCTTTTAAAATACATATATGTACTGTATATGATGTATTAAATATAAATCTATATTCAAGTATCGTCTTATAATTAATTGTATACTTATCTTTAACTATGATATAAATAAAGTGATAAAGCGATGCAAGTATAAAGTATCTTATCCAAGCTTACTTACACCCCTAAAACTTGGTCTAATGTTATGTTCAACTAACTCAGAAAGCAGAAAATCTATGCAGTATTTGGGTATAAATCAAGCCCTACACAAAAAACGAAAGTATTGTTGCCAATAACCAAGACTCGCAACCCACAATCACCTCCCTGGGACTGTATCCTTGATTTCTTGTTACCTTTACAGCCCACATACACTTAAAGGTCACTTGGTATCATCGAATATCTGTGACGGCGCTAAAGTAGTGTACCATTTTTAAGCGATTCTTTCCTTAGTCAACACCCTAAATTGGTTTAAACTACTTCAAAAAGTCGTATTTGTAAACATTATATAGTGCGGAATTAACCTACGGAAAAAAATGTAAAAAGTAAAAATTGATTTTTTAACTGTTTCTTCCAATGGGTTTGGAAGACACACACACACACACACACACACACACACACACACACACACACACACACACACACACACCACACACACACACACACACACACACACACACACACACACACACACACACACACACACACACACACACACACACGCACGCACGTACGCGCGCGCGCACGCACGCACACACACACACTCACACACACACAGATATTATATATATATATATATATATATATATATATATATATTAAGTTGTATAAATGGCAATAGCCTTATTTAATTTCAATAAACATTGAATCGCAAAAAGTACTTGCTCCGCCGGGAGTCGAACCCGGATCTCTCACTTGCCGGGTGAATGTGCTACCATTACACCACAGAGCGCTTACTTTTTCCGATTCAATTATTTATTATTTGGCCGTATCTGTCACATGTGTGTTTAAATAAGCAAACTAACATATGATCGGAAGACCAAATACCTGTTTAAACGACTTTTATTTACATTAAATTGTATAAATGGCAAATCCATAATCTAAGCTAATATTATAGGAAGCACATAAATATGATCAGATAAACATCCTAGAGGTGATACATAAAACCAGTAACACATAAATCCTTTTTATGTTTGTTATTTCTCTATTTAAAATTAGACAGTAATTATCGTCTTCTTCGTCTCATACGAATTCAGCTTTGTTTCGTATAGTGTTTTATTTTGTTACACTCTGTATATTTCTGATCTTACTTAACGCGTGGTCTTGAGTTCTGTATTCGTGTTTGTACGGAAATTATATTTATCAATTGGAATCGTATACGATCATGTATGTCAGATCTTCTTATCCAATCTCCTTTAGCAATTTATGGAAGTGGCAATAATTTTCAAATACGTAGAGAAATATTTTTACTTAAATTCGAATATCAAACCTTTATTTCGAAAATAATTATATGAATTTATTCAAATAATGAATATGAGATTAAAATATGAAGGAACGAGAAATACATGTAAGGCATCGAGACAGGACGGTAACGGTTTTTTCGGTATGAGGCCAATGCTCTCAGAGGGAGTTTGCTCAACTGCGTATCGAAGATTTATATCTTGTCAATATAAAGCTCTCAAACTGAGGTTGTTTCTTTTAGGAGATCTACGAAGTGATCCTCTAATTGTTTTGGAGCAAAATTGATTGTCATCTATTTTTTGTGAAAGAAAGGTAGTTAAGATAATATTTGAGATATTTAAAATTATTCTTTGCCTACACGCATGGCTTTGTTGTGTGACTAAATTTAAAAGTTTATTTTCTACAAATCACTCAACGAGTATTATACCATCTGATTTTAGAATAGACAGAGCGGGCATTGTACCCAATGACATCTAAACTAAACTAGCAACTATAGTAAAAGA
Organism: Homalodisca vitripennis; assembly: GCF_021130785.1. Classification (NCBI taxonomy): domain Eukaryota; kingdom Metazoa; phylum Arthropoda; class Insecta; order Hemiptera; family Cicadellidae; genus Homalodisca; species Homalodisca vitripennis. The sequence continues at coordinate 25,163 of NW_025778777.1, forward strand.
TATAAATACAATAAACTTTACGTCTAAAATAGCTTAAAGACTACAAACAATTTTTGTTACTTAACAATACTGCATATTAATATATGAGGTATTTATCTATAATTAGTTCATACAAAATCAAATAACATTATTTGCGAGTCGTGGCTCTGATTGTTATTAAATAATGCATAACATTTATTTGTGATTAATTGCAATACATTTATAATGATTGCTCTTACTGTTACCGTATAGTTTTAAAAATATATCTAAACGCAAAAAGTTATTCAATAATTTTCAATTTTACAGTCTGGTGAAAACTGGTTGTTACACGTTTATACTTTAAAATATTTAAGAGTAGCTGTGTGCTATGTGGCAAAATGTATATGCAACGTATCAAAAAATTGAAAGCCCTATATTAAAATCTGGTTTTTTATATAACAATGTTGCGATAGGATTTGTGGATTGATTTTATGTCCTCCAAATTACGATCCTCCTAGTTATATGGCAGTAGGATAAGTTCCATATTCCATGAATTTAATAGAAGCAAATGTTTCTCTTAAAAAGTCACTTTAATCATAATTGAGACTGATAAGTAAACAACAATAGATATTAGAATAAAAAAGCTTGCAAACGCCCAACCTCACACTTACACTCCTATTATAAGTGAATACAGATATTTTAGACGAGATATTATTATTTGTGCTACGAAAATCAAATGCGATTCAAACAGGGTTTGATGTCTCTAATTTATCCTCCATTTAGTTAATTATATTACACTAGGACAAAGCGAGACATTACTCTTTGTCCTACGTGAGGGTAGATCTTAGATAGCGAGGGAACAGTTTAACATTGTGTGGAACGGCCGCTATAAAAGTAGAGATAACATCCCCATTGTATAGACGCCTATGATTCACTCATCTCTTTTATGGGCAAATTGATTTATCAATATTTTTATTCCCACAAACGATTCTATTGTACGTAATAAAAAGACATTAAAGGATTCATGAATATTTACGGGAAAAGACGACACTATTAATGAGGACCACCTTGAATTGCAAACGTCATGAAAATATTTTAATAAGCCATATAATAAAACTGCGGGCCCTATAATTACGTAACAACCGGATTTTCATGGTTCTTGCAAAGCACAGAAAAATCAATAATATCCTTGAACACCATTATATTTATTAGCTGAGCGTTAGCGAAACCTATTTACTCGAAGGGTTATAATATATTGGTCTCTCTGTCCAGAAATGCACCATATATTGAAAAAGAACTGACCTGCAGAATTGATATTGTGCATCAAACTTTATTTCTATACGAGGATAACTGATTCTGGTGATAGTGCATACACTTTTGGACAGCTATGATGGCAATAAGAAATGACAGATTGAATAAATGTATAAACAAACGCAGTACTTTAATTAGAAGTTTTTAAATGTAAAATATTAATATAATATAATAGTATTTACTATTATATTTCGTGTAACCTAAATATTCCAGCACATATATTATTTTATGATATATGGTGTGAAGAGCTTGATTATTATAGTGACATGAAATGGAACTAAACGAACAAACATTGAAATGTATCTTGTCGTAAGATATCTCAAGAAAGATTTCATCCATTAAACTTGAAACTTTGCATGAAATTTCATTTCTGAATAGTCAATATTGAGTTATATAATAGTGCATATCAGTATACGGAATTTCAAAAAGCATCGTTGAAGTATATTACTTAGTGGACTTACAATTTCTCTTTTTTGTCGAAGGATGTAAAATTTATGTTGATTGGAGAATTCATTGAACAAGTGAATCAAGTTTTGAAGAATATCACTTTATATATGTATACAGCTTCCACCATTCTAAAAGCAATCTGAAATTCAATCTGAAATACTACAGTATTTTGGAACCATACGTGGTTTTTTCTGATGTAGGTAAACTTTCCCTTAACATATGTTAGTCTCCTACGCCCTGAAAATAAGAATCGAGGCCTAAATGAGTGTGGAGATTTCGATTTATTTGAATTACGATCTCTTAGTTTGAAAGTATTGGAATAATCTCATCTATCCCCGTGTACTTAGATCACTCTCATTGACTTAAGCGTTATGGATGTGAAGTAGTTAAACGATATAAAGTTTTTAGTAACCATGATAACTACTATTAACATCACACTCAGTGGTTCTTGGATGATTAGTACTATGAATAAGCTTGTTATTAATGTATAGTCCGGTAGAAAATCATAAAATTTGAATAATACGATCAAAATCTCTGTTTAGAGGATACAATTATTTCTCATAACGATTACTGACTAAGTTATTTCAGGAATTTAAATTAATATATATTTAAATATTTCATGCTAACACCAGCGGTAGACGATAGGAATTTAGAATTTCTTGCGATAAAGGATTGAGTTTGGAGATTATCTGCTTCCAATGAATCATAAAGACATCTCGATGTCCAGTAAAGGGTTTCAAATGTCTCCCCTAAAAGTCCAAAGCTTCTAAGCCTAGGGCATTGAAAGTGGGCAATTTCCTCGATCATGAAAATGGTGTGCGCATCATGTGTTTTGTAGTAGTGCGCTTTAATGGTATTTGGTGTGCCTCTTTTGACTTAAGTGCCAGGTCTCATGATCTTAATACATTTTTTGGCGTACAATATTATGCTACTAAGAAAGGTTTTGACATAGTTATCGCACTTTTCATTTGTATAATAATTATCTTTCATTCTTTTCCTTAGGTTGTGAAACTTAAAAAATAGGGCAATACCAGTTCTTGATGGTATCTTTTCAAAACGTAATTGTTATTTATTATTAATAGGCTTTAAAACATTTCTGTTCCTAGTTCGATTTCATGGTAAATGGTCAGTGATTCATAAGTGGTGTCTAAATACTAACAAATGTTTTATGTACAAAGTTTACTCCACTAACTACGCAAACCGTAATTAAATTTATCAAAGTCTTGAGTAACAGTCAGTTATAATATAAACGTTCTAGGATAGTAAGACTGTTGTACTTCATTATATATAATGGCATGAAGTTAATTAAATCAATAATGCTCTGAAAGAAAATAAATTATAACGGTTCAACTTATTGCTTTGATATTACATACATAAATTAATGTAATGAATTCATGTTTTATTGTATATTGTATTGCTAATTAAAGTCAGTAATAAAATTGTGACATTGAAGATTGGTGAACACAAAGTCCGAATATGTCAACAGACTGTAGACACATAATCAGCTGATTCATTTTGGTTATTATACTTAAAGACTTTCAAAACAAATTAGTTTCCTTTTAAAACGTCCTTGATGAGACGTCGTTTAGTAACTACTCGTACTTTGCTTCGTCTTAATTATTTATTCTTGTAATAGTCTGGTACTTAATTCTTCCTGTCGGAGGGTATGGCTGGTCGGATGCATGGCTGGCATGTGTCTGACGAGCCTTCCCTCTCTGATCATGCTCACATCTGTTTTAAGATCGGTGAACAGATGCTGGAAAAAGTTCAGTATAGGAATCCGAGGAACACAAACTGGGTATCCTACAAGGAAAACCTCAGGGCACGGCTGGATTCTGATTCCACTAATGGGAAACGGATTCACAGCGCGGCGCAGCTTGACGAATCTGCTGACGGTCTAACTTCTGCGATTGTCGGCTCCTTCGATCTCAGCTGCCCGATTATAAACAAAAACAGATCTAAGGTAGCCTGGTGGAGCTCTGAATTGGCCTCTTTGAGGAAGAGGGTCAGGGCTCTATTCAGGAGAGCCAAAACTTGGGGTACTTGGACACCTACCACGAGGCTCTTGCACTGTACAACCGCAAGGTTCGTACGGCTAAGAGGTTAGCCTGGAAGAAGCTCTGCACCGATATTGACAGTGTGCAGGGCAGTGCAAGGCTGCAAAAGCTATTGGCAAAGAATCCCATCTCGCCGCTTGGTAGTCTCAAGGACGATCAAGGTGTTTACATTACTGAGCCGGAAGGAGTTCTGAAAGTCATGATGGGAACACACTTCCCGGACTGTATTGTTCAAGAGGTGAACAACCACCCGAAAGTTGAGGGGAGACATGCGGGTCGCGCCACTCATTCGCAGTGGAGTCTGGCGCACCGTATTGTTACCTTCAGTAGGATTGAGTGGGCTATTAACTCATTCAGTCCTTACAAGGCTCCTGGGGGCGACGGGGTGAGACCGGTTTGCTTGCAGCGGGGATTGGACATTCTCCTTCCACAGCTGTGCAGACTGTTCAGAGCCTCCGTGGCTCTAAGGTACATCCCACTACCCTGGAGAGTGTCCAGAGTGGTGTTCATACCGAAGCAGGGGAGGGCGGGCATGGATCGGCCGAAAGTCTTTCAGGCCGATATGCCTGTCCTCCTTCCTTCTCAAAACCATGGAGAAAATGGTTGCCAGGTTTGTTTGGGAGGGAGCTCTTCTGGAGCGACCTTTGCATCCTAACCAGCATGCCTACACTCCAGGAAAGTCATGCGACTCGGCCCTGCATCAATTGGTATGCAGGATTGAGAAGACGCTGGCGGCAAAAGAGGTTAGCCATAGGAGTCTTTTTAGACATTGAAGGTGCCTTTGATAATACAGCCACTCAGGCGATTATCAATGCGGTCTCGGGACGTGGCGTTGATGGTCAGGTGTGTGACTGGATAGGGGCCTTGCTCACGGACAGGGTTGTTGTTTCAACCCTCATGGGAGGCAAGTGTTAGTGCAAAGGCTACGAGGGGCTGTCCGCAGGGCGGCGTTCTCTCTCCTCTTCTGTGGAACCTGGTTGTGGATGACCTGCTGAATTCTTTGAATAGCAGCGGTGTCTTTGCACAAGGGTACGCAGATGATATTGTGATTCTGTGAGTGGCAAGTTCAACACAACAATCACGGAATTGACCAATGCTGCTCTGAACATGGTGGGAAACTAGTGTGATAAGGTTGGCCTCACCGTCAACCCCACCAAGGCTGCCGTGGTTGCCTTTACCAGGAGGCGACAGATGGAGGGCAATTGGTCCTTTTCTATTTAAAGGCTCACCCGTTGAGCTGAAGCCTTGAGGTCAAGTACCTGGGCGTGATCCTAGATAGTGGTTCTAAACTGGGGACCTCATCTGGAAAGGGTCATTGCCAGGGGTAAGTGGTCCTCTAATGCAATGCAGACGTGTGATAGGTGGGCCCTGGGGACTGAAGCCGAGGCTCTTGTAACTGGCTTTATGTTTCCGTGGTCAGACCTGCACTAATGTACGGAGCTGTCGTATGGTGGCCAAAAATGGAAGCCAAAACGGTGGTAGCACGTTTGGCAGGTATCCAAAGGATGGCCTGCCTCGCTATCACATGGGCCTTTCCTAGTGCGCCAGGCGCGGCTCTGGACTGTTGTCTTAAATCTCGCCCCCCTGGACATTGTCATTCGAGCTATGGCCAGGAAGAGTGCCTACTGTCTGCAGCAGACGGGATTCTGGTCGGGCTGCAGCGGTGGCACTGCAGAATTAGCACTCTGATACAGGAGGATGTTTTGCATATGATCTCTGATCAGATGCCACAAAAGTTTTTCCTTTGACAAACCCTTTAGGATTATTTGCCCTCAAGGATGATTGGTCAGAGGGGAAGCAACCTCTTCCACCAGCGGAGCTCGAATGGTACACAGACGGCTCTAAAAAACAAAAAGCGGCACAGGTGCTGGAATTCTGGGAGTGAGACCATGTAGGGAGCTGGTGGTTCCTATGGGTCCGTATCCGACAGTCCTTTCAAGCGGAGGTCGCAGCCATTATGGAATGTGCTCGTGAGAATCTTCGTCTGCGATATAGGGGCAAGACGATTAACATTTTCACGGACAGTCAGGCAGCGCTGATGCGCTGGATTCTTGCGCAATCAAATCCAAACTGGTTTGGGATTGCTATCAGACCGTTTCCTCCCTTGCCAGAATCAACAATGTAACCGTTTGTTGGGTTCCTGGTCATAAGGGGATTTCTGGGAACGAAAGAGCTGATGCCCTGGCCAACCAGGGCTCAGCAACAATTATGACGGGCCCTCAACCATTCTGCGGTGTTCCAAGGTGTGAATCCTCTAGGGTTGTCCCGAAATGGATTCGCGCGGAGCATGGGAGAAGGTGGAGGTTGCATCCGGGTTTGAGAGTGAGTAGAATGGTATTACAGTCACCTTCCTCCAAGGTGGCCTCGGACCTTCTCTCATTAAACAGATCAATGTCTTCCAAGGTCATTTGGTCTCATTACGGGGCATGGTCACCTGAAGAAGCATCTACACAGAGTTGGTATCCTTCAGGAGGATCCGCTCTGTGGAAGGTGTAATGAGCAGGAGGAGACTGCTGAGCACCTGCTCTTTGATTGCCCAGCAATTAGCAAGAGAGCGGTATGCCATCTTTGGTAGCTTGAACAGAGTGGCGATTTTCCCAGGAGGACTTGATAGGTTGTTTTTCGGGGCGGTTTGTTGAACTGCTGAAGTTGTAGACTGGTAGTCCTCATGGTGTTTTTTCGGGGTGCGCAAAAGGCCCTTGAGGCTTAAGTGCATGGCAGTAGGCCGCCCCAAGGAAGAAAAAAAAAAAAAAAAAAAAAAAAAATTCTTCCGGGTACTGTATCGAACTGACTAATAAAAATTGCGGTGTACACAAAATATTACATGAAAAAGTAATAAAAGAAACAGATTACGTTGATTCCTATGCGTAATTGTCAGTAAATTATCCAGTCTAAGGAAATATACATAGCTACAAAGTAATTAATGAAAATAATGTAATTGTTAAGTAAATTGTGAGATAATAAATCGTATGTAAATTAAATACGGTACTTAGAGGTAGAAACGGAATCTAAATAGTTAATTCTCCATAAAGTAATCAAAGTATACTAGTTTAATCCTAATTTACATAAGCAAATTTGAAACATATTAATATTAAATATTATTATCCGTTTAATTTATTGACACAATTTAATTGTTACAGTATGCTGTATGAGGATTGCATATCCTGGTAAAATATTGGTAGTTAACAGCATTCAACAAAAGTATAATTGTAAACCAGGTTAAACCCACGTCAGAATTCAGGTTGGCGAAGAGGTTTTGCGTTCGCTCCACAGGAGATAATAACTTGATCAGTAGGATTACTACTCCCAAAGATCGGTGTTTACCAATTTATATTTAGAAATAAAGGTAGACTTCAAAACCAAATTTCAAACCAAGGGAGCTTATTCGAAGATATCCGGTATACATACGGACACATACACGCACACAAAGTTGTTTCGTCGTTTTACATTTTCAGGGGTTTTTAAATTTAAGTTTTCAGGGCACAAACCTAGATTTACCATTAAAAAATATATTGTAACTTTTCATTGTACAGAAAAAGACATATTTTGTACACAAAGACAGGTTCTCTTGCGTCTCCAATACCAAAAAAATAAAGAAAACCACATTAATTTTCAGATTGCACGCGTAATTCCACCTCGCTTTTTTTGAAGGGGGTTAAGCTAGAAATATGTGTAGAAGTATACCTGGCTGTTAACTATATAAAACAGTGAATTACATATTGTCCAAATTTCAAGACTCTAGGTCTTCGCAAAGTTACTTTTAAATAAGCTTTATGTAAGGTCAAATATTTGCACTTAACAGATAGACAGGTAAGTGAGTTAATAGAAACTTTTGAACTACCACAAATTAAATCTACGATCCATCCATCACATTTGCCATCAGTAATACCCGTCAATATGCATAGTAACAAGCCTTTCATAATTTATTTCTCAACGAAAATTATATCGTAGATAATGCTAAAATATACAAGCTATGAAACTAAAAATAAATATAATAACTTTCACATGTGTTTAAAAGTTACTGAAATATTATATGATTAATATTAAAAACATACCTCACGTAGTTTTCTAATTTATTATTTCGTGTTTTCTCGTTGCCAACGACGTTATCCAAGAACAGTGTTATATAAGGCCATAGACCCGTGTAGAAAGAGTCACAGGAAATATACTAAAACTTTTATAGACAAAAAAATCAAGATTCCCAATAAAGTGATGTTTATAATTTTGACGTGACAACGTCTTAAATTAGGTTGCGGCTCGGAGTCACTCATGAAAAAGTGTAACGCCCGGTAACGTTACGATGCCCGTCCAGTGGGTCCGCCGCACGGGATAAAGCAGATAACTATGTTTATTCGTGAAAATGTGGAGTGCTTAGATTCGTCATTTACAACAACTACAACAATAAAGGTAAATAATTGTACACTGATATTTCATTATCGTAAACTATGATTGATTGATTAATTGTTAGATTGACACAAAAGTTGAGAAACTGAGTTTATAGGTTATGTCATACTATTGACAAATGTTGATAGTGTTAAGTAAATTATTAGTTTAAATCACTTTGCAATCAATAATAATTCAGTCGATTGAGAAGAAACAGCGCGTATTGCTAGTCAAACATTTAAAATAACAAATTATAACCTCTAACCTGTCATAACAGTGCGACCAAACAAACGAACTAAACCGACCAATCACCACGCGCGGAGTTAGAATTTAACTGTGTTTAGCAAGAATTTCAAATTCCAATTTTAGTAAATGTGTTATTCAACTTTACCATTTACAATAACAAATTTTAATTAATTTCAAATTATGTACAATGTTTTAGTAAACAAAATATATTTCTATAGTTAAAATTTTTGCAATTCTTATTTTCATTCAATTCCTTGTTCCTATTGTGCAATTTAATAATATTCATATCAATAATAATATTCTACCGAGAAAAAGACGTTGTCACGTAAAATCTTCGCCCGTAAAACCGACTTTACAGGCAACCATAATTTTTTTAATTAGTAAGTAAGAAGTAAGAAGTAGTATAAGTAGAATGTACAAATAATTAAAAACCTCGAGATCAATTCGTTATAGACTCATTGTGAACAGATAGGCAGATATCGGATTTCGTTCATCGGCCACTGGCGGAAGAGGCTTCGTGTAAAGCTGAGACATTAAAAAACATTATGTTAAAGTCATGTACAGTTGTTCAGTTAACGGGTATTGAGCTCTAGTTTTAAAGGATCGAGGCTTAGAACATTCATTAGTAGAGAAGGTAATTTACTAAATACTAACAGCAGATGTTTCCGTATCAGACATTTCCTTCCAAGATACTGACTTCAAGCTCAGTACAGATTGGATAGGAATGAAGGTCAGCTATCAGCGCCAGAAGGACCACTGGGTCTCGCTTGAGGTCCTTCCAATTACAGTTAGCCAATTCCGTATAGTTCTGACTGAGACAACTGCCTTGATCGAGATCAACTTTACCACTTAAAATTCTCTTGAAATATTATTTGAAAAATGAATTCCCTAAAAAACATTCTCAACGGCGCATAGCATTCTTAAATTTCTTCCACAATTCGTCAAAATCCTCATTTACTAAAACAACGAATAAAAATAATATAATAAATATAATATAAATAACAAAATAAATTATTATCCTATATCCATATAAAACGCGTGATTTCCACTATTATTTGTCATTAAATTAGTCACCGAGAATTAAATAATGACAAAAGTTAATTTTGAAATTTAAAAGATTTACACTTATACATATTCGTCACATTTTATTAATCAATATATGTTATGCCTAGGTTAAATATTAAAAGTAATTACTTCTTAAATTCAAGTTTTTTATATACTTATACAAGTTACTTATTAATAACCTTATAACTAATCTTACGGCCAAATAACGAAATCATCCAATTATTTTGTTTCTTGTTGTATAAATTGTTATCAGATTTAGTGACATTAGGATTTTATTATTAAACATTTAAGAGTAAAAATAAATCTAATAATGCAATCTCAAAAGTTAAATACGACTAGGTTTTAATAACGAGATGTTACTCGATAGTCACTTTACTTTCAGAGCAATTGGACGCTTCCCTACAGCGGAAATAATACTTTAACTTCAGAATGTTCATCCTTACAAATTTATCCTCTGTTTTAATTTTGCAAACAAAAGCTGATACTTATCTCAGGCAATTTACTTACCTGATTTTATTCCCTAGAAAGCTCTCTACACCTTTATAAATCTTCTAACAAAGGAAAATAATATTAGTTTCTACAGTAAAGTTTTGATTTTATAGATACCTAATTTATATTTATTAATTTATAAGCGAAAGTTTTCCCTTATAGATTAATTTGAGATGTTTACTTTTACTTAACATAACTTTAAGATTTAAATCAAGTTCTTAGAATGCAAATATGTAATTTTTACTGTTTTTCGTTCGTGTAATATATTTTTTGATTTCGAAAAGTCGTATATAATTGTATAATAAACTTTTTAAAGGCAAAGAATTCAAAGATTTGTTTGAGATCAAACAGAATATTAAAGCGTTGTTGGACTAATGTTGTCTACTCCCTCCTGTAGCCTAATTAGGAACACAGATGAAGATTTTCAGGGACTACAAGAAAACATTTGGTAGATATGTTACTTGGTAGGATAACATACTGATTCTTATAGGATATTTAATCAAGGATAAGAACTTTACTTTATTCTGTACTTTTGTACTGAAATATTTCTTGGCGTCCTTGAGTCAATTAATATGGAAGCGTTGGTTACAGAGACTCAAGGGGATATTTTTTGTGAGATCGTTGTCTATGCTACTACTCGTTGCAGCAATTGCCCTAGTTGGTGGGTTCACGGACCAACTTATATTTAATGGATTTAAAACAATGTGTAGTCACGGGGTGTAAAAATAGTTGAATTAGAGAACGTTTAATAGTGAGAAAAAATTGAGAAAATAAATAATAATAATAATTGAGAAAATAAGTTTTGATACAGCCACTTAATGATACAGCCATTTTATAACTATTTTATCATTGTTGTCTACACAAATTTTGATGCCTTCGACAACAAAATCAAAGTAATTTTTCTTATGAATGCGTTGGAATTGATATGCTTTTCTTAAAGGTAGCCACCCCTCTACCTCGTGTTCAGAAATTACCAGTATTTAACTGAATTTAACTTTTTATTAGTGAGCGTCAATTAATCCACGTTGATAGTGGATGATGAATATATATATATACACATATATATATATATATAATTTTAAAACAATCCCTTTAAAAAAACCTTAAATCTATCAAAGTTATAAAACGCTAACAGTAATACATCAGAATTTAATATTCTTACTCTACCATGATATATATAATTAGATATATATATATCATGGTAGAGTAAGAATATTAAATTCTGATGTATTACTGTTAGCGTTTTATAACTTTGATAGATTTAAGGTTTTTTTTAAAGGGATTGTTTTAAAATTTAAAACGGCTTAGTTTTGTACAGATTCTATGTGTAAATTGGTGTTACGAATCTGTGGAAAGAGACTTTATTTTATGCTGAAGAGCGTCCGTCTTCATTCATGACATCACTGAGTACGTACACGGCCTCAAAGTCGTTCTTGTTGGGAAGAATTCGAGGTTGCTGCATGACCTCACGAGTCCTCACAATAGAGGAAGACGTCTGCTTGCACGTGGACCGTCGCACCACATGTTTTAGACTCTACAATAACTGTTTAGCTAGAAGCCGTTATTCGGAAATGCATCCATGTTGTGTAAATTATCACCTTCCATTTACAATGCTGTCAAAATGTAGTGCTTACTCGTACCTGGCTTATAGTTCCTCGAAGGAAGTTCACGGCTACGGTCTGTTAGTTAATGAGATGATCTGCGGGAAGTTCATCACGATAAGGAAAGGTCGAGACTTTAGCCGAGCTGAGGTGGGCTTTAAAATCATTTGTGCCGGTGAAGATGATGCTGGAACTCCTAGGTGGCTGCTATCCTCTAGAGTCGTTTACGGCAGCCGATCATGATTGTCATTTCAGAGTACGTAAGACCTGATGGATGCCCTGGATTGGCAATCCCCTAAGATGTGGGTTGAGTTGCTCAGACCTCGTCAACTTGGGTGTTCTGCGACACCTTTTAACAACCTGTAACAAACACAAAAACAATGATTTATTCCAACTTTTTTATAGCATTTAATTAGTAGTTGAATTTGAGTTTCTGCCCTCCAGCAATATATCTTTATTGCTGACATTTATAGTCGAACATGTATACTTCTTTTAAGGTATATAAATTGCCATTATTTACCTTGTAGTGCATAGCTCATAATATTCAGCATTAGTAGATTCCGTGTAAATAATATAAAATAAGCCTTTATTTTTGCAATAAAAAATCTCTAAGATACACAATCTTGTGCTGTAATATTATAATTTAATGTTGATGTGTGGTAACTTAAATAACGGTACACAATTGAAGATATTACTCGTATCATCTGTAAATAAATTATTTATATATTATTAAAAGTACAAAGAATAAGAAAAGGAAAAGATGTCTGTTGTCGCAATACAGGAAGTTTAGAGCTGTAGAGTGGGTTTTCTTGTTTTGGGCCCGGCTCAATCCGAGCTTTGCAGTTTCTTCACCAAGAAATAGAGCAACACACACTAATGCTTACATGTCATATCAGAATATATACTATTCTATATAAGTTTCCAGGAAGGTACTAAGATACATTTATTTCTCCATACATTTGTTGGTCCTCTATTGTAACCCAAAATCCATCTATATACCAGATAAAAATAGTATTTGCTTGGATTGATTCTAGAACTCATTACAATCGTTAATATACTATTACTGCCATATACATGTAAAGGTTTGTAACAAAAAATGTATATAATGCTATTTTGTTAAGAGCCATTTAGCATTAGAGCGATGACCAACAGCCCTATAATCTTGTATCAGTGATTTTGAATAAGCTAAATATTTGTATAAACAATGAATTTAGAATAGTACCATTTAAAAACATGGGTGTGGAATATTAATGACTGTGTAAAACGAAAATACGGTGTAGAAAAACCAAACGATTCATTCCACAGTAGTCAATATATAATTAGAAATCTTCAAACAGATTTCGTTTATTTTCTTATCGTTTATTTATCTAGTGACATTTCCGTTTTTTCCTACACATGTTTTTTCATAGAGGTGTGAATCATTTCCCAATCGCTACTGTAATGAAACTCCCAATTTTTTAATAGCACCCTACAAATCTTAACTTGTAATAGAAGTCCAGGGATCGGGTTTTAATGTTTGAGTATCAATAACGTTCTTTTTAGTTTACAAAGGGGAAAAACACAATAATTCATCTCAGCAAATTATATCAGTATCATTGTCCCCATTCAAATAAAAGGGTAGACGGTGCTTATAATAATAAGTGCGTAATGAGATTTCAACTGTTGATTTTTGTAATATTCTGATCTTAACTAAGACTTTCTCCGCGTTCAATCGGGAATGAAAAGAATGTTTATTACGAGGTTTGGCTGTAATTGAAATCATAAGACTTTCTCAGACTTTAATGGAGTGTTTATTATTCGCGTCAGTAATTTTTAAGAGCGAAAAACAATTGAAGTTGGTGCTCTGTTCATTGATTTTCAGCACAATCAAACGCTGGTTTATATCAGACTGATATATGGATATTTATTGAAAAATTAAGTCATGTTATACAGCACACAGATGATTTATTTAAGAGATCACATATGATTTAGTTCTTCAAATAATCTATCAACTGATCCTAAGTTAGCAGGAGAAAGGAAAGCTGAGCTGAGCATTGAAAAACTTCTTTCATTTGCATATTATTCTAAGTCTGAAAGTAAAAATATCTTTTAAAGTTCTACCAACAAATGTTATTCTGAAGAGATTTTCAGTTTTGAACCGTGAAATTTTAGTGTAACTTCTAAATAGAAGTAACAATACAGTGTACTTTTATGTACATCACAACTAGTATTTTACTTTACCATTATATGATATTGTGCTATACCTTGTTAATAAGAACATTACTTGTCACCATCCTAAATAAAATGAATGCTTGACATATCTATGATAAATTACTATAATGAATGAATGAAAAATTAAGCCCCACCAATTTTCGAAGGGTTGAGCTCACTTAAATTTTCCCAAATGTTTCTGTTTTCTTATGACAAGAATATAAGAAACTCCCATTGCACTACCATGCGCTGCTTTTGGAGTGCTTTCGTATATTTATTTATGCTTAATTTTTTACTATAAGCCAATTCTCTCTTTTATATTGTTGCATATCGTTAGTTTTACTAATTGGCTTAGAAACATTTCTGATCCATCCAGATGTATATACTATTATATTAAAAAATACAGTTAATAGAAAATTTTAACAGTTTTCTAGCTGGGATGGAAATATTCATTAAACAAAATAATGTATAATGTAACACACTTTTGTAGAACAGACTGAAAACACCTCAGTAAAGAATCTTAACTACACTGTAAAGTTGGTGTTATTATGCAAACAGGTACCAACGACAACTCGAGAACTGTTGGCATCCCGAGCAACGGGTAGTGGGGGAATTGTCTCACTTTCTTTATCCTTGTAGGCCTTGTAGCAACTACACAGTAAAGTTTATGTTATTATGCAAACACGTACCAACGACGTCCTGAGACTGTTGGCGTCCTGAGCAACGGATAGTGGTGGAATCGTGTATTTTTTTTATCCTTATAGACTTTGTAGCAAATACACAGTAAAGCTTAATTTATTATGTAAACACATACCAAAGACGACTCTGAAAGTGTTGGCATCCTGAGCAACGGATCATGCTGGAATTGTCTTATATTCTCTATCCTTGTACGACTAGTAGCACCTATGGATTCACTATGACCCTAAAGTTATTGTTGCCTACAAAAACTAATATCTAAAAATGTAATTAAATAACCTACACAATCTTTCTTTTGAAGTCAAAAGAAAACGTATTATAACTTGTCATTGTAAAAAGTACATATTGTTTATAATTTTTTTCTTAATAATTCCGACGGTTATATGTTGAACTTTCGTTTTGCTATTATAAATACACAAAAACTTATAATCGAACGAATCTCTTATTCAAGAAATAACAATATATATCATAAAAATGTATAAACCGTTTTTTTAATAAAAAAACTTAGTACTCGTGGTTTTACGTTAAGAAATGAAACTGATTAATTTTCTCTTACTCAATGTTATTTGCATTAAATTCTTATCACCATAATTTTAATTAGAACATTTCAAACTGGTTTTAATGTATGTATGCAACGCTGACAGAAATTAAAAATATATTAAATATAGCATGCGTTTCACAATAAAATAATATATTTCAAAGTTCGAGTCTAACTACCATATAAAATTTCAACATTAAACAAAATAATTACAGTTTTATAGCAATATCAATGAAAACTATATTACTACAATGCTATTATAATCTAGTAGATTCTAGGTTCTATAATACTAGTAATCTTACTTTATAGATGCCAATTAAACGAGTTTTCTTTAAGGAAATAAAATTAAAGGTTCGCATTAATGCAAGCTAATTTTATCGCTAAATTTAGAGAGAAATGTCATGTTCAGTACAAATTTTAGAATTAAAATTAAATCTCTGCTACAAATAATCTCGATAGCTGATTTTAATATAAACGAATTCGGCTCGTAAGGAACCAAATTATTATTATTGAATGAATAAATACATTTTTTACAGAAAGCGATGAATCGAACAAAAATTAGACAAGAAACCTAACACAGTACAAAGATACTCGTAATGAGCGAATACACTGTAATTAACAATTGTAAATATGAAAAGAACAAGGAGAGGGTTACCAAAGGGGTAAAATAGGATTTATAGAAAGACAAAATAAGAGGAATACTGTGTGACTTACAGTAATTATGTCTTCACGCTTACATAGCACAGAAAAAAACCTAGCCCCACAAAACTGTCTTGGGTTAGGTTTAACTAATTCAACTAGTCTTGAGTAATTGATGAAAATTGAATCGTTGGGGGAGAGGGGAGCAAAAGTCACACACCTCGATACAGAGATTAGTTTAACTATCAAATAGCTCACCACGAGAAAAAAGCCTTAACGAGAATGCTTATCAGGAGCAGGTGTAGGTGACGCTATAAGCTTCAATACAGACACGGTGTTAAGTATTTATTGCATTAAATAACTTGTTTTTATTGCCTAATATGAAAAGGCTACTTTTATTGAATAATAATTATGTATATATTTTTTTGGGCAATTTATACTCTATATTAGCCTTTATTTATTAAACTGTATATACTACATTAATTCTATATCTCTTTCTGCGGCCTAGTGCCTACAATACCATTCCTTACTGGATTAAAATATTCACGTACAGTGACAGACCAATGAACCATTGTTTCACGAATCAGCTGTTTACTGTACACTCACCAACCAATCACAACGGTTGACTTATCAATTGCCTACCTTGCAAGCGACGGCACGCTTGCTCGTTATACTCTCGATCCCGCCTGGGGCACTTATGTACTCTCTAGCCACTGCTTACCATACTTACTCTCTCCCCCATGTGTTACTCTCTTATTTAAATATTAGTTTATTTCTATTTATTGTACATTTACATTAACATTAAAGTCAGTGCTCTGGATTGGCAATCTCTACCAGAACGTCTCTGCTCCCGGACACCCGCGTCTACCGTGCTCTACAGGACTGGCCACAGTGTTATAAACTATTCGTTTTGCGGTCGTATTGTGCATGAGTGAATCCGTGAAGGACATCTTCCGTCTTCACGCCTGCCTACAAGACAGCAGCCTATTTCCAACACTTACTGATCACAACCTGGCCCTCAACAACAGCAGACTACGGTTAGGTACCTCTCATGAAAATAAAGGTAACTGTTTATTTTAATACACTTTATTTGAATATGCACTGTTCATAAAACCCATTATGTGTAACCTAGTGAACTCTTGTTAAAATCAGTGTGTTCGGCGTCTTCACTGCCTAGTGTGAAGTGGTCCTTCTTAATCGAGCCTCTAAAATATTATCTAACGGTCCTCATAACCAAAATCCATTCTTTTCACACGGAGAGGATTCGAACTATTGCCCACTTGAAGATCAGTGTTGATCCCTGCAATCGGTTGTCTGTGTATTTCAGTCCCAGTTCTGTGGCTTAAGGAAAATCCAACTTTAGCAGAGAAGTATCTTAAATAAAGCAAGCATTCAAATTGACTTAAACCACTTCTAGCCATACTGTGCATTTTATTCAATAAATACTGATTTAAAAAATTTCACATACTATTATGAGTTAATGTACTATTAAATAATAAGCAGATATGAAGCAGCTTTATTTTACGAGCGTATAAGTCGTTACATTCGAAATATTATATAAATTTCTCCAACTTATTGTATCTCAGTGCTTTATGCTCAATTTTATTGTGATTTACCAACAACTAGGTTTATTATAGTCATATACGATGCCATATATTTTATTTTATGAATAAACTAGCCTGATTGGCCATTTGACTTTTTTAAAAGAAAACACTTCTATCAATTTCAATAATGTTAACTGTGTACTTATACAATTCAAATTGGCTCTTGAATACTAGAACAATATTTCTTAACTTATTCAAACCGAACCTGGCACAATTGTATTTGACATGCCCTCGTGAAGCGAGCATCTGGAGCTAGATACAATAAACTAAATTTAAAACGTGGTATGCACTAGTATCAATGGGTGAAACATGTTTCTCTTGAATCTAAACTGAATGATCTAAAAATATTGATCTAACGTTTTGTCTGATTGAAGCCTAAGAATTGCAAAACTGAAATGTTTAAAACTTAACATACTTAGAAGTCAATATGTGCTTATAATATATGTGCTTATTATTATTATTATTATTATATAATATATATATATATATATATATATATATATATATATATATATATAAACTTATTAACTTATGTATCTATCAAGGTAAAATAAGTGTACCGTGTACTTTAAAAGAGATTAATACAAAATAAATAACTGGTAATTCATACTGCAGCTAATCCAGATATTTTGAAAGTTATTGAGACACTACTAAAGGAACCTAATCTATTCACTAAAATTTTATGTTGCTAATTCTTCACTCTAAGGTTCGTAAGTTTGTATATTTGACATACATATTTTCAACAAATAACTGACAAACTTCTCTTTAAATTAATGACCATTTTTAACAATAAAACCCTTTAAGGTCAAAATACCAATCTTAATCTCAAAAGGAGTTTGAATAACGGCGTTGTGTGATATAACTGTTAAGTTGTTTGACATTTCTTCAAAAGTAATCTAAAAATTACAAATTAATATTGCAATACCTTCTCTAAAAACGTATATCAGGTATAATTTACTAGGCCTTCTACATATTCATACTTTATCTCACTAATTTTAATCCATTTTATTTAGGAATAAACTGATTCGATCTGAATATTATCATTATTTAATTTGGAGTGTCATAATCGTGAAGAAAGTCCATGTCTCTATTTATTTCCAAGGACCCCTTTTTCAATATTTGATAAAGTGGCGATTATGCAAATTGGAAAAATAACCCACTGCCCTTCTCACCCTCCTCTACTCCAACCGTATTCTACGGTTCCATAACATGAATGAAATCAACTTATCTGCATCAGCAAATACTCTCTATTGAAAATTACCACTCGTTAATTTTTCCCTTCAAATATTTTAAAATAAAACAAAAGCAAAAATCAATAATAATACAATTAATTAACTTTTGGAGCTTTAAAGTTGTATATGTTTTTATTGTAATAGTCGCAGAATAATAAAACACTAAAAATACAAGGTCTTGAGATGAATAACATAAAATACGATCCTGATCATTTGATTGCCATTGTAATGCAAATATAAGTAGTGAGGTCCGTATCTGGAGTGAGCACTCTATGAGGGCTGTCAATTCGATAAGTACAAAAATCGAAAATTGAATTGTTTTCTTGGTTTGCGTTGCTGAGTATGTAAACATTTATTTTGGTACAAAACATTACAAATTATGGTCATACCAACAGTTCACCATTCTGTCTTCATAATGAAATGAAAATCATATACTTCTTTTATAATTTTTATTAGCAACAAGACTTTCCTCAAGCACTCCTCAATATCAAAATTATATTGACCTGAACCCATACAAATTCTTATAAATGGGGTAATTTACCCACTCCTGTGTTCCATTCTATCCTCTGGGAGAAAGTTCCTTATTTCTATTGCGTTCTATTCCTGCAGACAGACGTACCACTTCCAGTAATTAAAACATTGTTATTTTATTAA
The DNA here is from genome assembly GCF_021130785.1 of Homalodisca vitripennis. Taxonomy (NCBI): domain Eukaryota; kingdom Metazoa; phylum Arthropoda; class Insecta; order Hemiptera; family Cicadellidae; genus Homalodisca; species Homalodisca vitripennis. The sequence goes on from NW_025778777.1 coordinate 44,273, forward strand.
AGAAGAGAGTAATGGTTTGATGAATGTGTGTTTTAAAGAGTATTTAAAACTAATTAACTGTGGTAAGGAATAATCGCGTTAATCAATTTTAAATCTCCTGTTGCAATAAATAATTAGCAAGCTACTTAAGAAACAAAAGAAGTACCTACCCAGACAGAGAACTCAGTCTTGCCTTCAATTCAATTTGTACAGTGGAGAGAACTAGAGGTTTACTCAAGAAATCATCTGATTTCCTTTGCATTTAAATTGTGATTTTAATTTTTATCTTAGGAAAAATACTGATGAAAAAGGCCGGTATCGTCTTAATTGGAGAAAAGAATAATGAGAGTCAAATGAAACCTCTTCCTATTCCTTAATTAATCACATTTCAGTATATAGGTAGTTTGCTGATTATTACCGAAGCTTATAATTTGAGGGGCTGTTAAACATTCATGTCTGTTCCGAAAACGAACAGACCTATAGGCTTAAAGGTTTGCATGAAACTTAACCTTTATATCGGCACTGAGTTAGAGGACGGTGTTTGTAGCTCCATGGCATTTGGCTGACCGTTAGCAAAATGAACATTTACATTGGACATAACACATTTACAATGGTGACAACGAAAAATTACATAATACATAAATGTATTAACAAAATGAAGCATATGAAACTCATATTAACATATGTAACCTTACTATCCAATTACACACGACATAATATTTTGCTGGTTTGGTTTGTAGCATATAGTAAAGACACAAGTGAATAGACTTTTATTATTTAAAATCTGCTATGAAACTTAAAAAAAACCTATCGGATTTGTCTGAGCGTCAGTGAAGCTTATAATTCAGTAGGCTGGTACTTGTCTGCCGGAGGTACCTATGTAAACATTTCTTTTCTGTATGTAAGTCTGTCTGTTTATCTGTCCACAGAAAATCTCAATAATGCAATGAGTTATAAGTTTAAAATAGCTCATGCAACGTAGGAAAGCATGTTACGAAACACGTGGTGTGTCTTGTTCCTACATTATTATTATTAATAATATGTTTAATATTTGGATTGAAGTCTTAATTATGATTTTCTGATTAGTTTTCCGCACCAATGAATTGCGATGTACTGCTGATAGTGAAAACACGTTTCATTATTCAATAGATGGCATTAACAACGTTGCTGTTTTTATTTGTAATATGTACAGGATTTATTTGCACAAAAACATTATTAATATTCTATTACCTGAATTTATTTTATGTATTGGTATCATTAGCAATATATCATCAAGAGCTCACTGTTGAAACAAATACACTAAACCATCATGGTAACGGGAGTCCTCTCAGAAAAACTTTGGCTAACCTCTGGAGCAATACCCATTTTTGTGTTGTATGTTATAGTTTCGTGCATTGTAGCCGCGTTGCTTGGTTTGGAATAACCACTGTACTCACTACACAAGGCCATTGGCTTCATTTTGATGTACTATCATTTATGGATTATTTCTATTTGTATTTCTCGAATTAATTCTATTCTTAAATCTTGAAAGAAAGCTCAAGCTTCTGTTCCGGGAGCCTTTTGTAAAGTTTTAATAGCAAATAAAGGGGGATAAGTGTATGTTTTTGAAAATTTAGTTTTGTTCTATGGGGTTTTAGGTAAATTTTGTATACAAAATCAGCTTATTGCAATTGTTAGTAGTAACTCTTGAAGACAAATTCCTACATAACCTCACCGAATATTACATCCTCCGTTAAAAATCTAACATATTTATATATTTATATTTTTTTAATGGTTCACTCTTCTCTTCAGTTGCACTGATTGAAGCGAGGTCTACATTTGTAACAAATTAAAAAAATGTTAATGTAATCATAAAATTAGTAATTTACTGCATACCAACCGAAAACCTTTTTAAGTTACAAGGAGCAAGTGTTCTTTTTTAGTAGGAGTATAATTCAAATAATATGTACTGCCTGGAATTGGATGTTTTTAAAATGTATTTATAATCCGTTTATCACAAACTAGATAACAACAAAAAGCGTTAAATAATTATTACATTTTTTAATTATTATATTTTCAATAAATTATTAAATTAACAAAAATTAATTATTTTTAATTATTTAAGAAACATTCTTTTGCACAGTGATTGCAGTCTCATTGCAACATATCACTCCCGTGCCGCGTGGCGCCTTGCTTATTTTATCGCTGTAAGATATGCCTTATAACTTGCGAGATTATCTCTATTCTTTTGTTTGACAAGTTTCTGATGAATAGGGTAGTTTTTTTTATCAACTTTACTACTAAACGTTGATTGACGTAATCTGTAACCGTATTTAGGTACGCCATTTTCAAAAACATTGCTTTACTTTTATTTACGTTAGTACTTCTTTGTTTGAAGTTTATTTTTGAGGATGGTAGGATTGTGAAGGAAACAGGATTTTCCGGACATTTGCCATCGTTCAGTGAAACAAAAAACTCAACTACAGAATACAGGCTACAATACGTCTGCATTCGTCTACGGACCACCTACGACTGACCAGAGGCCAATGGCAAATGGTAATCGTGACGGCAGAAAGAAACAAGATGGCGGAAATAAAAAGGAAGGAGGGTAGGAATGGAAATTTTTTATTATTATTGGTTCATGCTAGATGAAATTCTTAAAACAATATTGTGACTCCGCATTAAGTTGTTACAAATATCTGATTATTTGTAATAAACCAATTACATAACATGACAAAACAATACTTATTTATTTATTTTATTGTCCTAAATGATACAAATATACTGGCTTGTAAGGAATACATTGTATTGTTAGACTGTATATCTCTATCATGAAAGCACTACTGATAAATAGTCATTCTTTGCACTGTAATTACAGTACCGTCTGCCATACCAAGCGGAACACGAGTTGTGTTTATTTATTGCTGTAAGATAAGCCCTCTAGAACTCTCGGGGTTATCTCTACCCTCTTGTTTGACACACGTTCTGCAGAAAAATACATATCTCATTTCTTATTTATCGAAACAGCGCACAGCATCACAAGCAGCTTTACAAAAATACATATCAGTAACACGAGTTTTTTTGAAAGGTTCAATGAGTACATATAATCAAATCGGAAACATTTCAATTCAAGTTTTATATAATTAATAAATATTAAACATTACTTGCATATTTTTGAGATGAAACCTCTATTGTTCAAAAATACGTTAACAGTATATTTTTAAACTGCGATTTAATTTCTTATTACAAAATTCCATATAATATACATATAATAATGTGTATTCTTTTTAAATACTATATCTCAGATGACATTAAGTTTCATATTTAAAATAATATGAAATGTAGTAGAGGGGTTTCAACCTATTTGTTCCTCTTATTTGCATTAATAATCCCCTAAGTTCAGGAAAGCGGACTTATTACATCATACAATTATTCTGCTATTATCATATAATTTTTAAACATAAATTATATCTGTATTACATTTATCTGAAGTGATAATGAGGTTTCTCAATTTGTAAGGGAAGGTGTTATCGTGTCGGCAGACCAGGCAGTTAACAGTTATTGGACTGCATTCATTTGCACTATCTTTGCTGATAATGTAACGGTAAGTCTCCTCCTCTTCGTTCACTAAGCCTACTTTGTAATTTAGCCGAGTCTAAGTTTTCTTCGCTTCATAGCTTATACTTTGGGGTTACTTTCAAGTCGAGTCGAATGTTTAATCGTTTTTATAATTAAGGACTTTATTATATGGTTTTTGATCTCAACATCTGCTTTTTCGCTGATTGATCATACAGTTAAATTCCTTTTAGTAAATGTTTTAATACTTATGTAATGTACTTACATACGCCTGAATATAAATTTTATATTGTATAATAGTGATAGATTTGCTTAAAAATTTTCAGAATTTAAACATTGTCAATTTTACTCTATGAACTGCACTCTAGGTAAGACCGCTTTGCGTCAGACAACCACGATTGTATTATTTATTGATTGGTTAAGCGCTATTGAAGTCCATCCAACGTCTTTTATTTGTTTATTTGTATCTGTGTTCAAACAGTAATGATATAATGGATAGTGATTGACTTGGAGCTGGAAATTGTGCTCAGTTGACTTACATAGAAAACAAAAATTGATTTTGGTAATTATCAGCTCTGATAGAAGTGTACTTTCTATGACAAAGATTGGTTAGAATGTTTAAAATTGAGGAGAATATTTTAAATTTTCAAAGCAGTTGTTCTTTTAATCAACAATGTTTAAATAAATAAATAATCCTACCTCAAAAACTATCGTACTAATACTAAATAATAAATAATTAATCTTAAATAAAAAGTATAAACTAATAATACAATTATTATTTTGTATAGAGCTTAAAAAATATTAAGGAAATCTATTTCAGCGCAGAATCCAGCAAGGAAAGACACGTAGGAATGAACATTAAATACAATCATTTACACTTAAACATCACTTACACGTGCGTTATCCAAATTATCAATGCATATGACACAGTGATGAAAATTACAAACCTCATAAAAGTTAGTAGAAATTTAAACTAGTTATATGTATATAAAAGAGCAACCTAAAATTGAGAATAAATATTATTCCTGGTATGTAATGAAAAATAAAATTTTTAAAATTCAAAAATGTACCTAGACGGGCTGATTAAATACAATCATGTAAGTATTTTAGTATCGAAACTAAAAAAACACTTTAAAGATAATGCGTACGTATTATATTTTTGTTGAATTATTTTACTAAATTTTTGAAGTTTGTTTTTGACGATAAAAGGATTGTGAAGGAAACAGGATTTGTCCTGACATTTGCCATTATTCAGCGATACAAATGTTGTATCACTGTAGTAGTCGTAGTGTTACTGAATTTTTTAGCAACTCCTACGTTTTTTGGCGTGGTATGTTGAAAAACGTACCTCATTCATTTATTGTCAAATTTTCAATTTTGATTTATTAAACTTCACTTCGAACTTACGGCAGTGCAAAATTTTTTTAAAACCAAATGGAAACTAGTTTCCTGCTAAATTAAAAACAGAGATCTATAATTTCCGGTTTCGATGTACAAAGGAAACGAGCCTATATGGTAAAAACGGTGGCCAATTCACATGACGTAACTGTCAGGGGTGGGTCCGTGAGGACCGAATCCGCCAGGGCCGAATAGTGAAATTTTCCGCCAAGACCGAAAACGAAACTTTCCGTCAGCTCCGAAAATAATCCGCCAAGGTCGAACAATGGACTTTCCGTCAGCTCCGAATTCTAACGTAAACATTCCTATAACCTCGAATACTTATTCGTAGAGTCCGCCAGCTCCGAAATAAGATATTGTCCGTGAGATCCGAATATGTAATATTCCGTTAACACCGAATCCTGTAGGGACGAAAGCAGTTGCAATCCAGTAAGGCCGATAAAACTCAATCGTCCGATAGGGCCGAAACTGAAGCATTCCGTCAGCGCCGAATTATAGCAGGAGCAGTCCGTTAACTCCGAATAAATACGTAACAGTCCGCCAACTCCGAATTGGGATTTTTCCGCCAAGTCCGAATCTGATTCTTTCCGCGAACGTCGAATATTGGACTCGCCCCCAAGCGGAGAGGTATGTGCGCAGTCGGGTGAAATGGGAGGAGCTTAGTGGCGAGTCCGCCCAGGCCAGGGGGAATCACAGGGGGGTCCCCCAATCACAGTGTTCCGGTTCACGAGCTCCTCATGCAGCGGCATAATGAGGTGATCGCAACCGGCGGAGAGAATGAGTGGTGATGGAGGGGCCCCTCCTAGTGGTGGGAATAATCGAATGAAAATAATTGGTTAGTTCGGTTATTTTATTTTAACCGATTAGTCGGTTATTTTTGCTGCATCCAGTTAAATTAGTCTATAGACTAATTTTTCTATAAGTTAACTGGTTGTGAAGACTTAGTCTATATTTGAATTAATCGTTGATTCTGATCGGTTATTTTAAATCAGTCTTTAGATTAGTTTTTTCTACCGACTAATTTTTCTATAAGTTAACTGATTGTGCAGACTTAGTCTGTACTTGAATTAGTCGTTGATTCTGATCGGTTATTTTAAATTAGTCTTTAGATTAGTTTTTCCTACCGACTAATTTTTCTATAAGTTAACTGGTTGTGAAGACTTAGTCTATATTTGAATTAATCGTTGATTCTGATTGGTTATTTTAAATTAGTCTTAGATTAGTTTTTCTACCGACTAATTTTTCTATAAGTTAACTGATTGTGCAGACTTAGTCTGTACTTGAATTAGTCGTTGATTCTGATCGGTTATTTTAAATTAGTCTTTAGATTAGTTTTTTCTACCGAATAATTTTCTGCAAGTTAACTGGTTGTGCAGACAGTCTATACTTGAATTGCTCGTTTATTATAATAAGTTATTTTTATTACTGAAATATCGTTCTTTAGCGATTAACTTTCGGTTAACTTTGGTGATTCGTAATTAAAATAAATTATAATTTTGCAATTTGAACGGTAATTATTTTGTAGTGTTATAAATGATATATGATAATATAACTTTTTAAAATGTTATGACTATAACGTAGGCTATGCACAGAAAAAAAGTAATAATACAATTACAGAATTTCGTTTTCAATTACGGTTCTGCCAGTGCGGGTTTGCTTGGAATTTTTTGATTGTATATTCAGGTCCGAACTCAGACCGGGTTTTCGTACAATTTCTTCCGGAGCCAGTCACACGTCTATATGAAGGGACTGTGTCTGGTGGGGGGACACGACGGGGCCCGACCGAATATCTTTACCAGGGCTCGCCAAAGCTAAGTACGGCCGTGAGTAAATTGGCCGCGCCGCGCCGCGTACCTGTCTCAACAGGAATGGTTCATTCCCCCACCACCCCATCCCTAAACTGTGGATAGAATTTAAAAGGTAATCGGTTATTCATTCGACTAAAATAACCGATTAACGACAAAAATAACTGACTGGTTAGTCGGTTATAAAATCCATTCAGTTATCCCATCACTTCGTACAGGTCAGACTGCGGCGGGCTCCGCAACAGGAAGGTTCATTGTTCTCTCGCTCCATTGTAGAGAAGAATGTTATGTGATACATATAAATGACTCAATTAGTCCATCAATGAGTACAATTTGAATGGTATTTATTCTACGTCATAATTATGTTGGAAAAGTGAACGACATTTTAAGAAATAATTTTAAAACTCACATGGAGCTTGAATATTGTATGTAGCCTACATATTTAGAATAGAATAGAATATATTTATTTTTCGAAAGTAATTACAATCTATCACAACTAAAATAATCTGGTGCAAAATTATCAAAAAAGATGGTTTATATATATAATATATAATATATATAATATCTAATATATGTTAGTAATATATTAACATATATTAAAGCATTATTTGATGTTTCAACTGATTTTCCTCAAAAAGGTTGAAAGAAGTTTAACCCTTTAAATTTTATAAAATATTAGGTATACAGTGCTTGGTCAGTAGTGAAATGCAGATAACATAGACAAAAGGTACATTGTAAAATGCACAATGGTACTGGAAATATCTTAGACTAAAAGAAGATTGCAAGTTCCGAATGTGGAAATTTTTTGACCGAAATAAGTTTTTTGAGACCTACATCGTAACTTATATTATAAATGCGAAAGTGAGTTTGTTTGTATAAACATATAGGCCTATTCGTATTCCAAATTATGAAAATCCTCATCTTGGTCTCTGAAGTTGTATTGCAGCAAGGAAATGTATTCAAAGACCTGTTAAATGTAATGTAATGTGTGTAATGTATGTTTTGTGTAAACATAGTTTGCTGACGGTAGATACAATCATAGGTTTAACTATATAGTTTAACCACTATTTTCAATTTGGTTACATTTATAGGCTTGAAAACGTACTGAGAGCTTCATAGTAGCATCACTTATCTCTACATTTTCTGCAACCGCTGTTTAGCACTGAGTAAGAAAATATCCAGATAAGATAATAACAGTTTTTGTGAAAATAAACTCTAAATTTTAGCAAATGTTAATTTATTCTGTGCTTGGTCAGTACTGTGACGCTAATATAAAGGACAGAGTCACTATCTAACTTACTATAAGCTTAAATAAAGTTGGTTGTAAAACCCATCTTAGTTGTCTTGAGAGAAGCTTTTCCCTGCCCTGTATACATATTTTCTTGATCGGGATAGAAGACAAAATTGTGGAAGAAAAGAATGCTAAGACAACATTAATTTATAATGGCCATATTTAATGTTACGATATTACACTTTTGACAGATTTTCTTTATCGTGGCAACAAGGCATACTACATCGGCGTCGGAAATATAATTCACTCGAACAAGAAGTACTCGTGCACAAATAAAAAGCATACGAAATTGCAAGGCAATCCGTGAGTAACTTCTAGTGATATGATACATTCTATAATAATAATGATTCATTTCAACTTCTCTTTCATGAAGGATACCTCCAGGAAACTATATATTTTTTACACCTTCATAAATTATATGTTTTGCAATACTACAACCAAAGAAAATTAAATTTTACTTTTCATTTTATTAGCGTGTTAGTACTTAAATAGTTTAACCTGTGAATCCGTTTTTATATACTTACCGTGAAAACTTATTATTCGATGCAATTCATCTATTGACATTATTTTGATCAAGTAACAGGATTCGCGGAGGTTGCATAAAAAATTGCTATTCTATGTCTCAGTTCATTCTTAAGATGCACTGTGCACAATCAGACAAACAATCGTACAAAATAGAGTTTGAAACTAAAATTACCTATAATAAAACTCAGTCTTGTATAAAATGAAGTTTCATGCAAAATTTTAAACCTTCATATGAAGTCTTTCTTGGCATATCTTCCAGATAATACATTCAAATTTTTGTTCATTAAATTGGGTTTCATATCGGTGTTAAAATCATAAAATTCTACACACTAATTCACTATTAATTTACATATGTGTTGGGATAGTTAGGCTACATGCGTTAATATGTTAATGAGTTTATTTTTGAAATTTATTTATGTTGATACTGTCTCGTTTTTATCACGGTTTGCCCAATGTAGTCTAAACATTTAGCCAAATCCCATGGAGTGACATGTACCATAATTTAACTTTAATTAATTTAATTTAGCTTTATGGTACAGTTTTAAGTTTGTAGGTTAGTTCGTTTTCGTGCGGACAGATATACAGACAGACAGACAAACTTACAAATTAAATTTGGTTTAATCCCACAAGTTACAGGCCTCGTTAGAGCAGTCAGTGAAATGTGTATTATTATACTCTATTTAACTAACTTTTTGACTTTTTGTTTGTGCACTAATCTATATACACATACAATTTAGAGATATAACGTAACGAAATGGACTCTTTAATTATTGATTTAGTATAATTACACTGAAAAGATACATATACTTATATAATCACTGGTGGTGACTTTTGTACAGTTTATTGATGACAAATCTATAGTTGAACCATTCCTTTTTTGTAAAGATCTCCCTGATACAACAAAAGGACAAGACATTTTTAATTTAGTTGATAAGTTCTTTGAAAATTCCAAAATATTATGGCAGTCCTGTTTAAGTGTCCCATTTATGGGTGGGCACTTCACAGGCTTTCTAACGTTAGCAAAACAGAAAAACACAGATATAGTTTTATACACATTGTTTCCTACATAGAGAAAACTCTGATTGCCATATCTTTGGCTTCTGGAATAAAAGTAGTACTCGACAGGTGTGTAAAGTTGACATACACAAAATAGCTTACCCACATTTTTCATATTATTCGTTAGTTCTTCGTAAGTTCCTGTTAGTTCTCACAAAAGTTTCGTTAGTTTAGCAATATTAAAAACTTTACAGCCTTAATTCAATGTGTCACCATAAAAATTAGCCTACCCAGATTAAATAATACGTTTTCAAAATTCATATCGTCAGTCCCTCGTTATTTTTCGTTACTTCAGCAAAATATCTATTTTACAGCCCTAATTTAATGGCTAGGCATACTTCACACCGTGAAAAAGTGGTGAAACAAGATTAATGGGTAATTAGATTGTTGTAACATCGATGCAAAATGCATTCCAGACAACATACATTTTTGGTAGGTTTTGTTACGTTTGTCATTCACCACCTTTGTTTTATATTTAACGAAATATTAAGAACCCTTAAGTTTTCATTTCTGGCAATTTGGCCCACGCAAAATAGCCCATTCACTTACAACTGGTTGGAATCCTTAGTATACGTTAGTTTTTGCTATTCCCGAAGTTCTTTATGTTGTTATTGTAACGCCTTTGTTATTATAACATAAACGCTATAAAATTAAAATTAAAATTAAATTAATTGGTTTGAACAAAATATTGCTTGTCATAGAAAATAGGTATTGTGAAATATTATGGTGGCTTGATAATTGAAATATTAAATTGTCCTATTTAAACATTATTGTAGTTGCAATATTAATAAATACATATAACAAATGAGTTTTGGGATATTATTTTTATTAAATAATAAACAAACATTATAATCCAAAGGAAGTATCATCTGGGAGGACGTTGATCTCCCAACTACTGTTTTTTCCGGTCAGGGTGTATCTATTTTCAGAAATGTGATAAGAACCGTGAGAACCCCGGTAGGGGGAGAGATAGTGGCCAGCATACCTACTGATCTAGCTTCCTTTCGAGTTCATCGCCTTTTCCCTCTTTTAAATCAAACTCTTTCCACTAATACTTGATTACTTTGAAAATCAATGAGCCTCTTCTTTTTGTCACACTTCATTCTATTTATCAGACAATTTATTGGACAATATTAGAACTCTGCATGTTGTGTTTAGAGAGCGATGTCTCTCAAGTTTAGAAATAAATAAAGCTGTCTAATACGCATATTTTATTTAGACCTGAGGTAAGGCGGGAGGTTTTGGAAAACAATGTACACAAATACACTATTTAATTGTAATTTAATGTGCAAATTTAAATCACTAGCTATTCATATTTTTAAAAGGAAAGGAATGAAATCAAATACTTTTCTTTTGTATGTATCATACTAATCTTCTGAAAGAATTCTTCGTCTTGTAAAGGACCAAAGAACATTGCTCTATGTGACAATAACAAAACTATATCCTAGACAGACTAATTCCAAAAATTTTGTAATCGTATTGCTAATAAATTATATGCTTATTATGAGAAGTGTAGCCTACGTATTGTTAGAAAACCTGAAGGGATTAGTTTTTCAGGTAGTTTTTTCCGATTTTTCTTTATCTCAAGCCGACCGAATATGTGACTTTCGTATTTAAAGAGACGTTCAGTCTATTCACATGCACATTTTCACATGCACAGTTGAAGGAAACGCTATTTCGGAGGCAGAGATTGAGAAACGTTTCAGAAACCTGTGATAACAAAGGCTTATCTAAAAAAAGATGTTTCGTGTAAGTAGGCTATTGGTGAAAACTCTAAAACTGTATCAGAGGTATCTCTAATCATGAAACGACAGAATGATACAAACTATAAAACTTTTGTAGACTCTAGTGGATTATGTGACCAAATAAACACAATCCTTTACATCTTTACCTTCTACTGACAAAATAGGAGATCTACCGTTAGTCTGTGTACTTCATCCACCAGATACCGAAGAAAACTACAACATACCATATAGTTTGCTTAAAGAAGTGCTTAATACAACACATACAAGGTGACTATATTTCTGTTAGACGAAACTCTTTACAAATGTTTTTCCTAAATCTAATTTACTTTTGTGTACTTTCATGTATGTCAAGCAGTCTGGAGGTGGCTGTGGGATATAAAACACAATGTGTTGAAATAAGATATGAAAACTAAAATGACAAGTTTCCAAGAGGTACAACAAGCAGACTGCAAGAATGAAGAAAGTGCGACTTCAGTCGGTGCAGCAGAACAATGGTATGAGGACTAATAAATTAAGAATCGTGAAAAAGGAGTACCTATATGTGTTATTTTAAAACTCTTTTGGAGTGGAGAGCTCTATGGTGCTATCGTTTTGCAACATTGTGATGATCCAAAGGGATGATACAAACAAGTACTGTGAAGCGTTCGTGAGCTTTTTGAAAGATTAAATTGATGTAAATCTCTTGATAGACTATGCTTTGATTAATTATATTTGCAATTGATTTGAAAACTACCATGAAACCAGATTCATTGATTTCGCCAGTTATCGGTGTGATCAAAATATTATGGAAGCTCAGAAATCACTGAACTGTCAAGAGCTCACTAAATACTATAAGAAATATATTGTAATATCTTAAGGAAAGTAATTCTTGCTTCCAAAAAAATGGCAAATGACAGATTCATATTGGATGCGAGGAATAGGCCACACGCGATGTGGGAGATGGTTAATAGAGAAACTAACAAGTTAAAAATTAAAGCGGATGAGGATCTTGAGTCCCCTTCTTCCAGTGATTTCTAATTTTTTTGAAAAAGAAGTCCCAATCACAATTCTTAAACATTTTACTAAATATAACATTTTGTATAAAAATCAGTTTAACTCATCAACAGCCTAGGCAGTGTTTGAACTAATTGATACAATTTTATTTTTCAATTTTGACAAAAAACATCATACTGCAACTCTTTTCTGTGACCTATCAAAGGCTTTTGACTGTGTTGAACACAGAAAAATGTTAAAGAAATTAGAATTTATGGCTTTTCAGTTCACAGTTCAATATCTTCATATTTATCACATAAGAAACAAAAGGTTACAATTAAAAATAAGTCTTCGATAAAGTTTTCTTCCCACTGACAACTCAACGATCGTGGCGTTTCCAAGGCTCAGTGCTGGGTCCACTACTATTTCTAAATTACGTGAACGATTTTTCACCTAACCTAACTACATTATCTGTAGTTGTGTTTGCTGACGACACCACTATAAAAACAAAATCTCTTGATGATTTAGAGAATAAAATTAATCAAGCAACTGACGAAGCAGGGTAGTGGTTCTCAGCTACTGTTCAAAGAAAATAAAAGCCAATTATTAATATTCTCAACACTCCAATCGGCAAGTACGTATATTAATTTTAACCTAACTAATATTAAAGTAACATCGTCATGTACATTTCTTTGTTTGGTTGTGGATAATTCAATATCATGGAAAGAACACATTATGTATTCCTTTTAATGTATAATATTTTGTGACTTGTGAATGTCCATTTGATAGAAGATGCCGTTATTGTGACACGAATGAATAACATACTTCATGTTTGTCTACATAATATTATGCAAGGTTATAGACAGCTCAGCCTCACGCTATAGATAGGATATACGGGCCAGCCAGTCTTCGGATATCTCTGCCACGCGCCTTGGCAGACCCGACTGGCGACTGAAGCCCACTTTGGGGTTGTAAATACGCGTGCGGGCGGCGCGGGTCTGAATGCGCCACGACCACAAACAGGTATGCTCGCAGAGGCTTTGTTCAATGTGCGATGTTACGAAATCATATCCTGCTCGTCCGCACAGCACCTGCGTTCAATGTGCAGGTGGCCTACTGTTAGCACCTCATTCATGCACCTAACGTTCGCGCTGGCTGACCGAGTGAAAGATTATATACACCGAACAATAAAAATAACTACAAAAAGCACACATTATTTCAGAACTTATCAGTAGGATAGAAACTTGCGCTTAAAATTCGTAATGTATCGTAGTGTACTCATTTCATCCAATATATAATCTTAAACATTATTTTTTTCTGTCCACAGCCAAATAGGGTTTTACATTTAACTCATTATACATAATTTAACTGACTATTACGTTAATTAACTGACTATTTCTCTTGGTTTATTTTCTACATTTTTAATAATATTTTGAATCATTGGTAGATTAATTCCATTTTCGACTTCCTTAACCTGTACTTACTTTGATTAGTCTTTATCTGGTCCTCCAACTTTATGCGATTATCAAGGCTTTGTCTGAGAGGGATATTATAACTACTATTGATCCAACTTTAAGACAAGAAAGGTCTCTACTACTGTATGTATTGTTTCGTGTATGCATAAATCCGATATCACTAAGTTACTATAATCAACAATTTGTTACGCAAAATATCAAGGTTTAAAGTAAAACCGTATTGAATTGTAAATTGTACAATGAAAAGAAAAGAAGATTCCAATGCGGTATTAATTTTATAAAACCATTCTACTTATATTTTGTAATAGTTTATTGTTTGTACGCGATTGTTTAGGTTAAAGTGAAGAGGGTGTATATGTTTTATGTGTTAATATATGGCAAGGTCAGTTCTTCCATAAATTGACGATTTGACTGTTACTATAAAATAATGTTTCCGTCAAAATAATTACACCTAGGCTATAATTCTTTCGTATAGTGGTGTATGAGTTGAAAGATTCCATTACGTTGGTGTTTCATCGTCGTATAGAAATTATACGAGTATCTTAAAAATGATTACCTACATTTGGATAAATATCAGTTACAACAGTTAAGCACTAATCAAATAATTTTTTTTACAATAGTTCTATAAAATCCAAGAAATAATACAACACATTATATGAAAATAATAATATTTACTATTTACTGTTAATTTTACTACATTTTTCTTTAGAAGCAGACAATTTGGCCTCTAAGTTTTTGTACCTATAATGCGATTAGTTTAACTGTGTACTCTACTTTATGAGACGTATCTGTAATAGCTATTTTATTTCACTTAACGTAAAGTGTAGTAAAATAATCACCTAAATTGAGATGTAATTAGTTTAAAATAACGGTTCCATTTAATTTGTATAAGAATTACTATATAGAAGTACACAATATACGTTATAGTTCACAAAATGGTAAATGGTATAATTTTAATGGTTTAAAAAAGTATACACTCTGCACATGTAATAAATAAAAGTGATATTTAAAGAAATAATGTTGTGATTTTCAAGGTACTTTTTCAACGAATCCATCGACGTAGAAGGGAGCACCACTACTTTAAAGGTACGCTTGCAAAAACCTCGATTAACAAACATCTGATACCCCTCAACTGTGAAAGTGTCTTGGATACTGAAATAATAGGTACCTGATATGTCTATTCCTGTTTGAAAAAAATACTATACAGCTCCATCATATTACATCATTAATTTTTTTAAATATAAATTACAATGACTACAAGTCTACACTTTTAGACATATTTCTTTGAACAAGGAAATCTTAACATTGACGTCGGATATATAATTCACTGCAGCGATAAGTGCTCATAAGAAAGCCTAGGAATTTGTGTGCGAAACGCGGGTAACATGAACGAGTTTTAACATGAATTGTAATCGTGCACCTTTAAAAAACCTTACAGCATTTGTGTTTTTTATTAACTACGATATTCCAAAATATGTTAAACCGTTTAACGGTTAATAGTTTATCGTAAAGAGGAGTAAAACTAATATTGTTTAAGAATATATTTAAGAATATGTTGCGTTCGAAGTCATTGGTAACTAACTGCTAGTAACAAAAAATATTATCTCCTGTCGTTCCTGGATCACTATTTGAACGAGTTTTAAAATATGTCGAAAGAAAGAGGTTTACTTATTTCTAACAAAACCTAAACCAACTTGATGTAATTACAACTGTATAAACTTTGTTGAATGTCTACACAAACTAATTCCAATTGACAAAAAACTTGTTCTCTATAACTTCATAGTAATAATATATACATGAAAGTACCATTTTAATAAAGTTACGATTTTTTAATATATGAAGAATGAGAAAAACAGACCAAACTACGTTATGTGATATTAAGGCAATAGATTGCAGGTGGTTCATCCCCCCAACTACTGTTTTTGTTTGTGAAGGTAAATCTATTTTCAGAAATATGATGAGGACACACAGTAGCGTAGCCAGAAATATCGTTCGGGGGGGGGGGGGGTCCGAAACCGGGTGATCCGGGGGACGTTTTGTGTGTTATAGTAAATATCAGATTTACGTACAAAAACACGGGTCATTTAGAAAAACTGAAAATAATCCATTTCAGACCTAAGTTTTGGAGTTAGACTTTTTTATAACCGCCATTGTATCACATTTACATTGCATTATAACCCAAAAAATTTTGTCACACCAAGAGCCACTCACCCTGTATAGGTATTAGTCGGCGTTCAATTGAAAGATGTAGTATTACAATGATGTAAAACTTTTGATGCATAGACTATGTATTGATTGAGTATATTTGCAAGTCATTTGAAAACTACCATGAAACCAGAGTCATTGATTTCGGCACTTATCGGTGTGATCAAAAAATATTATGAGCCACTAAACCTAAGTCTAGTACAAGATTGATAAACCGAGTACTCTGTTAATTCTGAAAAGAAAACATTATGTATTCCCTCAATGTAGATTTTTACAACTTAAGAATGTCCATTTGGTGGAAGAGGCCGTTATTGTGACACGAATGAATAACAAAATTCATGTTTGTCTACATAATATTATGCACGGGCTCAGCCTGATGCAATAGATAGGATATGCGGGCCCGCCAATCCGGATATCCCCGCCAGGCCTCGGCAGACCCGACTGAGCGATTGCTGAGACCACTTTGGGGTTGTAAATACGCGTGCGGGCGGCGCGGGCCTGACTGTGACACGACCACAAACCTCGAGGTGCAGAGACTCTGTTCAATGGGCGATGTTACACAATCATCTCCTGCTCGTCCGTGCAGCTGGCCTGCCTCAGTGGCGTACCGAAGGGGAGGGTCCAGGGGGTCCGGACCCCCCCCAAATTTTAAGACGTATTAAAAAATAAAGCATGGAGCAGGAGAAAAAAGGAGGGTTGTCTTTACTTTTGTCTACAAACATTAAATTAATTGATTTATTTAATTGAAGTGACCGTTGTTAAAAATATAATTGTCTTTTCGTTTAAATCATAAAGTATCAAACGATACTTTTGGGCTCGGCCTTTCGGATAGTGTAGTGTTATCACGGTATTTCTATAGGGCGCGGTCACGTGACGTCGCAAAGTAACGTGAACCGTAACATGGCGAACAGTTTAAATTAGCGACTACTTCGTTCAAATTCGTCTTGAGGACTTAAAATGACTGCTTAGAATTAAGTTACGACGTTGATTTTAGGTGTCAATAAACTGTAGACGTGTATATAATTATCGGAAAAACATTTAAAAAATCACTTTCGGTCGGAAATAAAATACACCTGGAAAACTCTAATGATTAGGTAGAACTTCAACTACTTTCGGACTTCAGTTATTGAGGTAAACGTGGTATTTTTGATTGAGTTAGGACGACGATTTTTGTTATCATTAAACTATACAATGTACCTATATAATTATCGAGAAAAAATCACTTCCGGTCGGTAAATACCGAAGAAAACTGTCTACAGAATCAAGTTTTGACGATTTAGGATTTCACTGGTTGAGTGGTTGAGGTAAAAATGGTACTTATAATTTTGTTAGGACGTTTATTTTAGGTATTAATGCAACGTCGACTAATTATCGAGAAAGAAAACAATAAAATCACTTCTGGTCTGAAAATACCGAAGAAAAGCTCTACTGATTTCACTGGTTGAGTCGTTGAGATAAAAGTGGTACTTAGAAGTATGTTAGAACATTGATTTTAGGTATCAATTGAACGCCGACTAATACCTATATAATTAATTATCAAGGAAAAGTTGGAAAAATCACTTCCGGTCGGATAATACACCGGAAAAATCTCTACTGATAAGAAGTTCCGACTACTTTGGATTTCACTGACTGAGGTATTATTTCATTTTCCTTAGTATATTCCGATCGGAAGTTTATTTTTGTTTTTTTTCTCGGTAAATATATATTTATTAGTCGGCATTGAATTAATATCTGAAATAAAATGTCCTAACATAATTATAAGTACCATTTTACCTCAACCACTCAACCAGTGAAATCCAAAATCGTCAAAACTTGAATCTGTAGAGAGCTTTTCTTCTGTATTTACTGACAGAAAGTGATTTTTTTCTCGATAATTATATAGGTAGTCGAGTATTAATGATAACAAAAATCGTCGTCCTAACTCAATCAAAAATACCACGTTTACCTCAATAACTGAAGTCCGAAGTAGTTGAAGTTCTACCTAATCATTAGAGTTTTTTCAGGTGTATTTTATTTCCGACCGAAAGTGATTTTTTAAATGTTTTTTCCGATAATTATATACTCGTCTACAGTGTAATGATACAAAAAATCGTCATTATAATTCATTCATAAATACCTCAATCAGTGAAATCAAAAGTAGCCGAACTTCTAATCAGTAGAGTTTTTGCGGTGCATTTCCCGACCGTTAGTTTGATCTGTACCCGAGCAACACTCGAAAATTGCCCTCCTTTTCTAAAGGGATTTCGACCGTCAGTGGCCCAATGTCCCCGCAGAGGTATTTCATTTTCTCCACAGAATATAGTTGTGTCAACTATACGCTTGAGTGAAGCTCTGTTTTGTTCTTTTTCTTTCTTATCCAGTGAATCCAACATCACTTTGGTGCCTTCTATTCGGCCAGAATCGAACTTTGTGGTACTAGAGTTGCTGTGAGAGTTGTATTTGCCTATTACATCTTTCCACTTTCTATAAGGCGTAGTTACTAAAGCTCCATATTTTTGGTATTTACCTTTTACCAGTGAACTCATTGGCAAATAACACACAAAACGTCCCCCGGATCCCCCGGTTCCGGGCCCAAATTTTCGGACCCGCCCCGAACGAAATTTCTGGCTACGCTACTGGCCATTAGCCCTCTCTCATGCACCGCATCGTCCGCTCTGGCTGACCGAGTGACACAGATTATAAACACTGAATATTAAAAATAACTTCCGTGAGCATAAATTATTTCATAACTTATGAGAAAGATAACAAGCTTTCACGTAAAATGCCTAATGAAGTGTACTCATTTAATCCAATATATTAATTTTTAACATTATTATTTTTTTACAGCCAAATAGATTTCTACATTTTAATCATTATACAGAATTTAACTGACTATTCCGTTAATTAATTGACTATTTCCTTTAGGGATTTTCTACATATTCAATATTTTGAATCATTGGTATTAATTCCATATTCGACTCCCCTAAAACTATACAGTACATACTTTGGTTAATCCTCACCAGCTCCAAACTTTCTGCGATTATCATGGCTTTATCTGCGAGGGATATTATAAGTACTATTGCTCCAACTAAGACAAGATTGATCTCTACTACTGTATGTATTGCTTTATGTAATATTGTAAATATGGATAGGATTAGTGGGAAACCGCCAAAAGATCAAACTATTTGGTACTTTATTTATTGGTATTAGGTAACAAGTAGCTGGAAAATGCATATAAGCTACAATAATACGTACGATATGATCTTATCTAATCCTAACAAAGCAGTCAGTGTATCACAACTTAATTAACTGGTTTTATGTGTCTTGTAACCTTGGTTGGGTTTTCAATTCTTGAAAAATCGTATATCAAAGTATTGGATATAAAACTTAATTCATTATTTGTAATAGATAAAAGTTGAGAGAGTAACATAATAAAATATGTGCAATCTATGATTGCAAACATGTAATCTTTTTCCCCATTAAAAATATTTTACTGATATCACACTACAATTAACAATTTGTTACGCAAAAATACTACGGTTACAGTAAAAACCATATTAAATTGTAAATTTTGTAGTGAAAGGAAGATTCAAATGTGGTAATAATTTTAGAAAACCATTCAACTTATGTTTTGTGTTAGTTCGAACTCATTTTTTGTTGCGCCGTTCTATCGTTTATAACTAAGAGGGTGTAGATTTATTATATGTTGGGCCTAATAGATGACAAGGTAAGTTCTTGAACAAACTGAAGATAAAAACCTTCTATAAAGTAATGTTTTCGTCAATATAATACACCTAGAATTCCTTTGTATAATGGTGTATGAGGTTAAAGATGTTTCATCGTAGTATTGAAATTATACGAGTAACTTAAAAATAATTAACATTTGGGTAAATATCAATTACATTAGTTAAGTACTAATCAAACTTTTAATTTAAAAGTAATTCTATAAAATCCAAGAAATAATATAACATAATATACGAAAATAATATTTTCCTATTTACTGTTAATTTTACTACATTTTTCTTTAGAAGCAGACATTTTGAAGTTTTTGTACCTATCTTAAATAGCTATCTCATTTCACTTAACGTAAAGTGTAGCGGAGTAGTACCGTTAGAGGGAGGAGTGTGGAGCCAGGCGACTGTAATTTACTGTCGACAGTAGGAGGAGCCAGCAGCCATCGCAAACTTGTATCCCTCCATGACTGCCCCCTCCTCACGATTCGGCGTTGACGGAATGGGCTGTTTTCGACGTTGGCGGAATGGAGCTGATTCGGCTCTGGCGGATTGGTATGAATTCGGAGTTCGCGGACAGTTGAAGATTCTACTTTAAATTTTCCTATAGCACCGATAAATTCTATTATTCGTCCGTCAACATCGAAGAGTTTCTACATCAGTCCGTGAGCTCCGAATTTATTCGACTCTATAGGAATCTTTAATTTTCGCCTCTAAAAGACACATGAGTCCGCCAGGACCGAATAACGAGACAGTCCGCCAACTCCGAATCCTCCTAGATTCCGTGAGTGGCGAAAAGTAGAATCGTCCGTGAGCCTCGAATATTTTATGTCTTAGTCCGATAGCTCCGAATAATTTGCTCTCCAGTCCGTGAACGTCGAATCATTCGGAGCTGACGGAAAGTATCGTTTTCGGTCTTGGCGGACGAATTCACTATTCGGCCCTGGCGGATTCGGTCCTCACGGACTCCACCACTGTCAGTCCATTATGAATAGCTTCTCTAACACAACATATGAAACTATGAAGCAAGAAATAGCGTATAAAATGATGTACATCAAACAATCCATAATCTGATAGATGAAGGTCACGCGCTGGCCCGATAACACAGGTGTCCGCAATTATAATTATACTGCCTTATTATAATATTATATTAATTTAGAGTGGCAAGTCAGATTGATAACCGACTTATAACGTAAATGAAATGTAGTGTATTTTAATTAGAATTTATCTATAGCTTCATTTTGATAATGCATTCTATGCCAATCATTAACTTATAGACATCTTTCACTCACTATCTTTTATTTGATCTCTTTGATATTTGATTTGAGTTCTCACTCTTTATTTGACCTGATAGAAATATATATATATATATATATATATATATATATATATATATATATATATACATACAGGGTGATTCAAAACTAAACGGCAATCTCTCGAGAGCTTATTCTATAGCTAAAAAAAAGTAAAAAAGTTCATATAACCATATGCCCGGAAACGCTTCGTTAGCGAGTTACGCCTAGCAAAAGATTTCGCCCGGATTTCAGAACCCTTGGTGAAGTCAGGCCGTATAAAAATGGTAAAGGTAGTTACAAAGATACAAATACGATTGTTTTTTCATGTTTTTATATCTGGCAAATTTATTTAAATTCGTCCCAGAGCTGTAAATGCAATACTTTCAGAGATATCTTACGTAAAACACAAGAATTGGTGCAAAGAAATAACACATTTTTGTGTTTAACGTAAGATTACTTCCATAAATGTTAAATAAAGGTCATTCCTTTTCTTAAACAGATTTGTAGAACATTTAATTCTGAAAAGATTCATGTAAATACTTAGGAAAAAAATTAATAATAGGTATTGAAATTTAGCTTTATTTAAAAATAAAACAGACGCACAAAAATGCAATTGTAAAATTACAATTGTAATTACATGTAATTATAATTGTATCAAATAACATGTAAAAATGTGCAATGGATTATGTTTTGATTGACAAAAAATCCATTGCACATAGGAATGAATAATCATCGTTGTTCGTCAAAAATACAGGATGAAAAATTGGTTTCACAACACGCATTAGGCCACCAACAAAATTTTGAACAATGTTATTCACTGAAAAGGTATTTGCAAAGTACCCGAAAGATGGAAACAAAATTTACTTAGAAAATTTAGAACAGGCACATTAGTTTAATATTAAAATCAAAAGTACCCTTTCGTCTGAATAAAAGATGAAATGATAAATTGTTTTTATTATGTATTATTTTTTCTAAATTCTCTCTCTGTTCATGATATTTTTCTTTGGTGTTAATCACATGTTCAGAAATTCCTGTTTATTTATTTATGTACATTTTTATTTATTTACTTTTGTAAATTTTGTTTGCTGTGTTGTTATTTTTTATTATACCTTTTTGAAAACGGCAAAGCCGAAATATTAAAGGAACTTTATATCAAGAAGTCTTATAATTGTTGTTATAGAGCAATTCTGCGTTTATACACCCGAAGTGAATATATATATATATATATATATATATATATATATATATATATATATATATATATATATATTTATATGAATAATAAAGCTCCTTAAGGTTCCACCACATGCCTGGATGTTATAGCGTTTGACGTTGTAGGGGTGGGTATAATTGAACCTACCAAGAAACTATTGAAGGGTATCAAGTGAACTTTAGGACTTGACGTTAAGTGCTCTCAAGTGTCTCATTAGAATTGCTGTTCTCGCGATATCAAAGCGTTCTGTGACCTAAATTAAAGAACTTTATTTCACCCGCCTTCTCAGACCAATAAATTTCTCCTTTATTCTATAATATACGTTAGGTTAAAAGACGTGTGATTTCTAATACTGGTTATGAAAATATTTTTGGGTTTGACATATACATAAATAATGTACCTTTACCTGTAAAACACATAATTTGTATCATTAAAGGTTTGCATTAAACATATATGTTGTAACTGAACTAAAATATAAGTTAGATGTTTTGAAGTGTTTTCCAATAGCATGAATATGATATAAAAATATTCTGGATTCTTTGACCCCTAAAGATAATTGTTTAGTAACCATATTAGCATTTTATTTATTCTATTAATTACTTTGTACATCAAAAACGACTGACAAATGTTTGTACGAGGTTAATTTATCTTTTATTTGTCTTTAAAAGATCAAAATACTTACTGTAAGTGATTTAATAAACTTTAATGAATAGCCAAGTATCATCTTATAATGAATTGTAGGCTCAACTTTAATTGTAATATAAATAAAGTGTGAAGTAAATGTTAGAAATCTTACCTAAGAGAGCTAAATTATATCCATACACCTTGATCTAATGTTATGTTCAACTAATCAAGACAGCAGAAAAGCTATGCAGCATTTCGGTATAAATCAAGCCATACACAGAAACAAAAGCAGTGTTGCCAATAACCAAGAGTCGCAATCCACAATCACCTCCCTGGGACTGTATCCTTGATTTCTTGTTACCTTCACAGCCCACATAATTCTTTTCAAATATCCATGACGTCGGAAAAGCAGTGTAAGATGTTGAAACGACCTTTTCCTTAGCTAACAACCTTTAAAAAGTGCAATAAGGCTTAAAACAATTTAAAATTAAATTTCTTTACATTAAAATATTTCGGTAATATAAAAAGATGTTTCTTTGTATACCCTCGATAGTGTAATCTATCACCTAAAATAAACTTGAAGAGAAAAATTGAATTTTCAACTTTTCTACCAATGTGCTTAAGAATATACAATAAAGCTTAAAATACATGTAGCACTAATATGATCAAAAACCAATTTTACATAACACGTTTTTTCTACAACCTGTTTTGGAAATAAGGAACAGTAACACAAAAATACAAATTAGTTTGTTATTTTTTTTGTATACAATAGGAAAGTAACTATCGTCTTTTTCGAGATTAAGCTATGAGGGGGGTGGGAGTGAGGGAGAGAGGAAGGGGAGAGGGCGGGAGAGAGGGAAGGGGTGGTGAGAGAGAGAGAGAGAGAGAGAGAGAGAGAGAGAGAGAGAGAGAGGAAAGTAAAAATTATATAAAAGAATGCAACTATACGACACTAGACGGTAACGGTTTTATCGGCATCAGGCCAATGCTCTCAAAAGGAGTTTGCTCAACTGCGCATCAAGCATATACTTATATCTTATATCCCGTTGATATCATCCTCTCAAACTGAGAGTTCCCTTTAGGAGATCTACGAAATATTCCTCTATTTGTTTATGAGCAATCTGAATTTCCATATATTTTGCTTGAAAGAGTATCAAAGTTGTGAAGAGAAAATTTGATATAGTTTTGTATTATTAGCCTACAAGCGTCGCTCTCTACTGTAACCGAATTTTCTACCAACTGATGTTTGAATAAACATTACGGGTATTACATTAAATGACAAACAATTAACTAGCAATTTAAATAAAAAAAAGATAAATATAAAAATCATGACGCCTATAACTACTTAACTAAAGAAAATTAGTTGTCACTTAAAAATGCTGCATATTAATACATGAACCATTTCATACATAATTTAGTTCATATAAAAGTACAAGAATTTCATATCCGAATACTGGCTTTGATTGTTCATCAGAGTGATCAATTGCAATAAATTTATGATTACTTTTAATGATACAGTATAAAGTTTTATATATATATAAATATTATATATAAATTAAACGTTTTTTTTGTTACATACAGAAAACGTAGACATAACGTTTCGAAAAGCGAAAACCATATATTAAAAAGGAACTGCATGGCAATATAATGGATTACTGTAAGAAAATAAGTGAGCAGACAATTGAAATTATTATCAAAATTTATATTTTTATTACCTTTCAAAATTGTGGGATAACCTTTAATAATTCTTGCGATAGGACTTGTGGATTGAAAACTGAAAGGATTATATAAATATTTTTATCCTTCAAACTAGGATCCTCCTAGCTCTGTAACATATAGATAATTTCCATAGCAATGCAGTTAATGGAATTATCTGTTTTTCTTGAAACGTCACTTTAAACGTACGCAAATGTATCATATTGAGGAATATCTGAAGTTAAAATTTCACCTGTAGACTTGAAATTATGCATGAAATTTTCATTCCCACTTAGTCAATAATGAGTTCTGTTATAGTGCATGTTTATACATGGAATTTGACAGACCGTCTTAAAGCTTTTCTTTTCCCTTAGAAAAAACATAGTACTTGTCACAATGATGATAATTAACATCACCACTTAGAGGTGTTTGGACGATTAATACTATGAGTAACCTCGTTATAAAATGTAATACCCGTAAACACCTGAACAGCACGAGCGCATCCGGTTCAGTTAAAAAAGTCTATGTTCAGAGAATACGATTACTTCTCATAACCACCATTGACTAGTTATTTCGAGGCCTTTTACATTAATATTGTTGATTCCACTTGCTACTGTTAGATGATATAAACGTAGAGTGTCTTGGGATTAGGGATTGAGTGTCGAGATGAACTTCTGCCAATGTAAGTACATCTTGACGTCTAGTAAAGTGATCCGAATTTATCCCCTGGAAGTCCTAAGCTTCTAAGTTATAGGGGTAATTTTATGGACTAGAAAAATCCAGTCTCCATCCAAGCTCTGTTTGTATGAGGATCTTGCGTTTTGTAGCAGAGTGCTGTTAGCATCCTTCTCCTGATTATGGTGCTAGGTTTAATCATAATTTAATTTAATTTTACAAAAATTGTGTAGTGAATTATGATTTTTGAATGTCCAAGGCACTTTTTTATTGGTAAAATAATTTCCATGTATAATTTATCTTATACGAAATAGCGCAGTACCATTTCTTGAAAACTTTTGTATCACATAACGCGCGAAAACTATAATCCTGAAACTCTTTTATCTTCAAGGTAATTGATATCTATCGCCAATAGTCCTTTAATTGCATTTGTGTTTCCTACTTCGATTTCATAGTGAATGAATGATCAGTGGTTATGCACTGAACTAATTATGCAAAGAATAATTAAAATAAAAAAAGTGTTGAGTAACATTCATTCATAATATAAAACGTACAAGAGTAGTACTACAGTTTCTGCTGATAATAATATAATATTATGAAGTCAATTAAATGGGCAATACAAATAATCAAAATGTATTATAACAGTTTACATTGTTGTTTTAATTTTAA
>NW_025778778.1:0-19048 GCF_021130785.1 Homalodisca vitripennis
CCAAAATCTGTAAAAATTACAGTGTGTTGTGGGAATTAACTACTACTTTTTGCCAATAGCGTGGCTAATAATATTAAACAGAATAATCGGACATTAGTCATCGTTGTATGTTACAAAATGTAAAACACTAAGTTTTGAGGAGTAATGGTAGCAGTGCTACCTTTTCTTATTAACTTACTAAAATCACGAACTTTCGGATATTTTACAATATTTTAATTATGTACAGTATAAATCCGAAGTGCAGCATTTGGGAATCTCAGACCATTCAATGATTATTTTGTCAATATTTTGTGATGAATCAGAAAATATGAGACAAATCAGGAATGATAGTTACTTTAAACTGAATTATAATAGTTTAGAAAATGAGCTAGGATTAGTGAATTGGAATCTAGTCTTCGAAGAGCAATCTGTTTCGAATGCTTTTAGTGTATTTATTAATATGTTGCAGGCTTCGATAGACAAATGTAAACAACATTATCCTATCACTCATTGTTCTAAAAATGTAAAAAATTCCGTTTGGATGACTGACAGATTGTTTAAAGGTGTTCAGAGGAAGCATAAACTATATAAACTTATGATAGCTAGACCACACGACGATAAGTTAAAAAAGTATTACAAATCGTTCAGAAATAAACTAAAAACAAATTTAAAAATGTGCAAAGAGGAATATTACCTGAAAACTTTTGAGGACTGTTCTAGGAGCTCTAGGGAACAGTGGAAAGTTGTAAATGATTTGATTGGGGAAGGACCGGTAAGAAAAGAAATTTTTGAAATTGAAACAGATGCTAAAGTGTTAACTGATAAGTTGCAAATAGTTAATGAGTTTAATAAATTCTTTTTGAATGTCCCAACGATATTAAGAAGCTCGATTGTTAATGTTGATGTTGAAGGTTAAATTTTGATGTATATTTCCCTCGGAAATAATATGCACAAAGTTCTATGTTCATGTTACCTACCTGTGAAATAATAGAATGTTCAACAGAGTACTAAGTAGTTTTAAGCAATAATAAAGCACCTGGGCAGGGACAATATAAAAGGCTATCTTTTAAAACGAATTTTTAAACATTATTGTGCCAGTTCTTTCATATTCTTTTAATAAAAGCATGGAAGAAGGAGAATTCCCGGCTTGCTTAAAGGTTGGCTACAATTGTACCTCTATTCTAAAAATGGTAGTAGAAGAAAGCAAACCACTTGCTACAGGCCGATCTCCTTGTTGTCTGTGTTTTCGAAACTGCTCTTGAGAATAATAATAAAGAAAAGGCTAATGAACTTTTTGAATAAATATGAATACTTAAGTAAAAAATCAGTTTGGGTTTAGAGAGGGCATTTAGTTCGGAAGAGGCATTTGATTACATTTTTAGAAGTTATATATTGTGGTTTGAACTAAGGTAAGAAATGTGCAGCTCTTTATATTGATATAACCAAAGCTTTCGATACTCGTTGATCATGAAAGTGTTGTTGAAAAAGTTATGGATGGCAGGAGTTCGAGGGCTACCCCATGAGTGGTTTAAAAAGTTATTTAACTGGATTGAGAACTAGGTCGTAAAGATTGGACATAATCTAAGTGATGTTGGACAGATAAAGTATGGAGTTCACACAAGGTTCTGTTTTTAGGCCCAATCTCTGTTTTTGGTTTACGTCAATGATTTATGTGAGGGTTATCTCAATGGGAAAATTTACTGCATTTGCTGTACGATACGGCCCTTACTTATATTAGATGAGGACTTAATACACAGTTTAAGAAAAGATGAGTGCTGATATCTAAGGAATACTAAATTATTGGTTCAACAAAAATTTTATGATAATGTGTGAAAAAACTAAGTACATGATTTTTTAGTTTAAGAGGTACTCAGAGTTTTGAAAGATGGAAATGGTTGATAATAATATCTACTTGCATAAATGCCAACAACTAGCCATTGTTTAAAAATTAGTAAGGTTAAAAAAATTAAAGTATTTAGGCCTGGATTATTAGATTCTATTTCTATATTGGAAAAGGCCTCCGTAGGAATAGTTGAAAAAATCAGAAATGTTAATAGAGTGTAAGTATATTTTATTTACTAAGGATGTTAATATGCCCTACAAAAGTTTTTTTTGTTTTTAGTGAATGTATATCTACGCTGTAGTAGGTTCCAGACTGAGCTTTGGCTTGCGCTTGGTGGGGAGCGGTACATATGTTACTTCTTTGACTATCCTTTCATTGTACTCCAGAAAACCTTTATACCGCCATTCCTTGCCTTTGCTATTTGAACGTAAACATTCATGGCCCATCTTTTGATTATTTGTTCAATATTTCTGGACACTAGTAGATTTTCTTTATATTTTTTAAGTTTTTAATACTATTTTACATCAGAATTACATCAAATTTATTTGGTGAAAAATATCAGATACCAATTAAGAAATCTACTAGTGGAAGAATCTTTCGAAGCCATAACTTTACTCTTTATAAAAAGTTTTATTACATTTAATGCACCACGCGTATTTAATTTAATTTCGTTCAAAATTCAGAAAAAAGAAACTAGTTCACAATTTTTAGTTGGCCTAAAAAAAACTATTGTTTAAGTTTCCTGATTGTGAAAATTTATTTAGCGTATATTGAATAGTTTGTTTGTTCTTTTTTCTTTCACAAAGGGGATAAATGATGATCTTTTCCTATATCTATTTCTGCACTATATATATATTTTCAGTTAACTCATTTTTTCAATTAAGTTTTGTTTATTTGTTACAATTCTAAGTATAGCTCATTATAAGAAAATGTTTAGATATATTTTATTGTTGTATTTTACTTGTAATAGAATAATAGCAAAAATGTCATAAGGCAGAAATAATAAAATGTTTATTTTTCAAATTGTCCTTTAAATTTTTTGTACGTGAAAAAAGATGTATTTTTCTTTTTTGTCAGCACAAATGCAGACTGTTGTCTTCTGTGTTGTTTTTAAGTGGTTTTTTCAAGTGATGGGATATCCTCACCAGGGCCTTGCCTTTGGGATATACCCTTATTTTATTTCACTACAAAATTTATGTTATTTTATTATTAATTATTTAACGTTTTTTTTAGGATATTGTACTTAATTGTTTTTGAATATTTATGCTGGTGCTTTAAATTTCTTTTAGTTATTAGTACTTTTACTGTTATTTGTATGTATTATGTAAAAAAAAGTGAAATAAAATTTCTTTTTGAATTTTGAAAAAATTATTCTGAAAAACTTACATATAAAGAATTGTACCTTATATGGATAATTCATAGTTATATCACGTTTGCTTATTTGTTTATATTGGATTTTCACAACCTATTTAGTCCTTTAAAAATTATCAACCTATTGTGAAAAAATGGGGAAACTGTTTCGATGTGGGTTTTTTATAATTTGTTCTGATAAGCCGAGGTGCTCTTATCGGCCATGGCGAGAAAGATTTTTGATAAGATTTAATACATTGCTTATATTCTTAAAATATTTATTTCGGAGGGGAATATAAAAGCAAGCCAATATATATAATCTAAGACAACTTTTGAACGTAACGTCGAATTAAGCTCTGGCGATTGGATTGTGCTCTCGGTTAAGTTATGCAGGGCCTTTTTAGTCAGTCCTACAACGAGTGATGCAAATAGGTTGACTTTTTTATAATAAATATGTTTATAAATATTCTGGCTAAGTCATTGAGTCAGCCTTGGTTATAACAGCCATTTAGTTACGAAGTATGGCGGTCCGAGTTAAAACTGTAAGAAAAATCAGAACCCGTTATTTATGAACCTAGAGAAAACATAAATAGTTTTCTCGATTATTTCTAACATTTCTAAAAACATTTTGTAAATAAAGACATAATTCTTTTCCTGTCTCCAGCGGTTTTTTGGGATATTGAGTGCCAAGTACATCCCATGGAGAATAAATTATCTAATAGTTTCATCTTAGTTCAAATATTTACACCCCTTCTTCCGAATGAGCCACACCATCATAAACGCAAGAAATACTAGTATTTAATACTTATATTCACGACACTTAATGTTTTTTTAAATTTTACTTTCTTTTTATAGTACGTACGAAAGATTAAGAGTAATATGACAGCATAAAAGCAACTTTAAATTGTTACGGGGAAAAATGATGGGAGCCGGTCTTGAGGTTGAATGACTGACAAATAATGGAGGGGTAGGAATCCACTTTACGTGATGTTGTCAATGGTGTTTACATACTATTGTGGCATGGGTTTGTACCCAATAATTGGGTTTACAAAGTGGTCTCTCGTGGCCTTGCCAAAGATAGGGTTTGCGGGATTGTCGCCTGAGAGATGGTATAACTTGTGTTTGGTGCGCTTCTATTGTGCATTAGCTTATTACAAATAGTATGCAAATGTTCGGCCCTGGGCTGTACCATCACTGTCTTCTCTTGTCACTTAATTGGCAAAATGTAGTTTTTTAATACTCCCAGTTACATGTGGCTTATTGATAACTAAACCGTTGGAATTAATAATATGATTTAGAGCTTCTCGATCAGGGTCATAATTCGATCTTGAAAGTATTTTAATCTCTCCGTTTGTATCATTACCAATACCTGTACCTTGACATGGGCGCAGGAACGAACACACGCAAGAGCTAAAAAGAATTAAAAGGGAATAGTTACCCTAATATGTGGTTTTGATGTAAAATTTTGTAACTCAATATAGAGTATAACTGTTCTTTATTCTTCGGAAACGCTATTTAAAATTTCTTAAAAAAATACCGTCATACTCTGTAGTGAAGGTTTTCTCAATGCTGAAATTAAAATTGATATGGGGACTTAACAACCCTTTTCTCTTATGACCAATAACGCGGTGTCGAGTCCACTTGTTCGAGTCAGGGGGCAATCAGCGTAAACCATTTTTTCCGACCATTTTCAATATACATTTTGCCCTAGGATTTTACAGGTACCGGTGGTGGAATACAATATTTTATTCAACATTTAGGGTTGGACTATTTACAAAAACGTAATGTGAGTGGATATTATTGTAATTTTAATTTGGTAATTTATTAGTTATTTTTTTTTTAAATTGAATTTCAAAAATGCATTTAAAGAAAACCTTTATCACGGGTTGTAAATCGCAGACATAACCTAAAGCTGTATTAAGGTTGTATGTTGCACCAGCTTTAGCAAACCTGTATTGGAACGCCGCTTGTGATCGTTTGGGTTTTCCCGTTTAATTACATATTGATCTTTTTACACTGGGAGTATCGATTGAAGCGCATTTAACAAATATGTAAGTTGCGCTAAAGAGATATTTACTTTCTCAGTAAATCACTTTCAAACTAAAATGTAACGTTTTTACTACATTATAATAGTCCGTGAGATTTACTTCCTTGTTGAAACATTTCTGTTGGTTTCTGTATCGTTTGCTGTTGAGTAGTAACGTTTGAAAAAAGTTGAAGTACGCCACTTTACATGTTGCGCATTTGAATTGCGTGTAAGGGTCTCTGTTATTGTGTTATCTTTGGGTTGGTTGGAAGATTGCTTCTTTTAATGTTTTGTGGTCGGATAGACCGATTTTCGTTTCTTACGATGTTCTTCAATTCTCAGATCTTCAGTGCCATCTGCTGTAGTCATACCGATCTATTATATTTGTGCCTGCCACATCACCTTAATTTAGGTTAAGTCAAGATTCCTTCAATACTCTGTAGTGTATGGTTCATCACAACAATCACGTAATACAATCTGTAACTGTATTATTGGCAGTCCAACTGTGCACTAAATTAGTGTTTATAACAGTCCAATAGCCAAATCCAATCAAAAGAGACAATTCTGTTATCAGGGAAGTCCAATCATCTCACAATATGCATTGTGTTATTTACTATTGATTCTCTACTAGCCGGCCACACATCATCAAAAGCTATTTCTAAAAATAAATTGGCAATTTCCTAGGTCCATTGGTCCTTATAGTATGAATTGATGAATATGAATGAATCGAGAATTAACCCTGATTGCCTGTGGTGGTAGGGTACATACAAGCTGGTATTTTTTTAAATACTTTTTTTATATTTCAATAAGCTTAAGCCAGGAGTCGTATGTGAGGCTCGTTATATTAAACTCTGCGCCGCCAAAGTTTTGTTAGCCAAAGGTTAAAAAGTGAGCTAGAAATACTTTTCGGTTTATATAGAAGAGCAGAAGTTCATTAAATCGTGACTGCTTATGATCTTTTGTATGATAATTAATGAATACATCTACATGGATAACTTATTCAATACTACATTTTATCTCTATCTGCAATATACTGTATATACATAAAAAATCATCTTTTCATAATATTATTTCTTCCCTTAACTAATAAAATATTTTAGTTTAGGAGGTGAGAAACATTTGGATTGTATAAGTACACAAACAGGTTTGTTTTGAAATTGATAAAGAAAATTTCTCTGGAGAAACAAATCGATCGTCAGTTGCGCTTGATTTTAGTGGTGGTAGAAATAGGGGGGTGTCAGAAGGGTTAACAAAAAATTAAACGACAGATTTGTCTTAGATCGTATTTTTTAGCTAGATCCACTTACAATCAACCGCCAGACTTTCATCCTCTTTATATAGTTTTTAGACTATCGTTTTTAAGTCGATCAGTTTTAAGTGTACCAAACTAGGAAAAATGTAATATTAAAACATTTAGCTTTTTCATATCTTTACACACTTTTAATATCCTCCCACTTCGACCACCACCAAAATTAGCACTGCTGAAAAACAGTCTTCTCTGCTTGGAAAAAAATCCTTTCTCAATTTCTAGACAAAGAAAAGTTTTATTCCTGCCTCATATACCACGTTGAGATCTAAATGATTATGAAAAATACGATTTCCACAGTTTTTTGTGAGTCTAATGTAACAATTTAGTGAAATTCACTAAAGCTTGATCGGGGGATTTCACTACACAACATGTGAGAGTAGGTGCTTTACGCTAAAAAGATAGTTCCAGATACCATATAAATATATCGTTCCTGGACCAGAGTGAGACATTGAGCAACAAAATAGGTAATTAAGCCTACCAGGTGAGTTTCCCACAAGCTTCACGTTTGATTCAGGGTGGCCCTAAATGGCATTAAGACCAAAATTTTAAATCTCTTATTAATAATATAATACTATAATAATCTAATAAATAAATAATAAAAAGATTAAAAATGTATAATGGAATATAGGAAATATAGGTTACATAAAATATTGCACTTCCTTTCGACACCACTACTTAACATTAATTTTAGTCAAGAAAATGTACGTCATAAAAGAGAAATGCATAACTCTCTCTATAAAAAAATGTTCATATGGAATCCCGGTATTGTGTTACTAGTATATAAAGTATAAAAAACAATTAGAGTGGAAAGTCAGCGTAAAAAGTCGCTGCAAACGGACACATTTCATTTCAATGTACACTCGCGTTGTAGCACTCTCCTTAGCTCACCAGGCCCAACTTTCTGGCACCATTACACGAGGCTCCAGTTTCAAAATTAGTAATACCATATTCATAATACCTAAAACTGGTAATAATTCTGTCAACTTTAGCTTATAAACAATTCGATCTAACTGTTCATCCCGTTTTAGATTGCATACATAAAAATTATAAACATGCAACATAAATTGCCTTAAAGCATAAAATGTGTTTACTAAATTAAAAATAATTAAGAAAAATGAGTCTGTGGACTATCATTAGGGGGAAATTCCTAACAATTTCATGCAACTCTCCAAAATAATTGTTTTATAAAGTTTTTGCATTCCGTAGTCTTGGGAAGGATCGGTCCTTTTGAGGCATGTTTTGTGTTCATTTATCGGCTTTCCTTAAGCCACTGTTAAAAATACCATATCACAATGTCAAGGAATCGCACCGATTTGGAGTAGCGTAAGTGAAAACATTTACAGCTTTGTTTACACAATATTTAGAATAATATCTCATAAATGTATTGCAAAGAGGAGAGCTCTGTAGGTTAAATGTAAAAATATTAATCACCAAAACTTAAGAGGCGTAGTATTACAGTGTAGAAAATTAAAAATAAAAATCGCAGTAGTAAAATGTGATATTAACAGCTTGAATGGAACCCCTGTAAATGGAGGGTCCTTAACCAAATGTTGTTTGATCTCGGCAACAAGTCTGATGTCCTTGGATCCGAAACGGTGGTTGTTGAGGCGCCCTGTCCTTCTTGTCCATAGGAATCAGTTAGATCTTAGGTACCAACCGTATCTGAAACGGTAAATGGACCGTTACAAGTTATGAGTAGTTAGTTGCAAGTAGGCACTGGTTATCTGAAATAGATTTCAAGTCAAGGTGTGTTTTATTAAAAAGTTCAGTGGAACTAAACTATTCCATCGTATGTGATGTTATAAACGGTCATGAGTAAACACTGGTAAGTTCGTGGTAAAAATCATTTACTTAAATTGGGTTCAACAGGCAATCTCTTTGTAATACATTGGTATGATATTTAATATCGCCCAAATTGGAACAATTGTAAGAAGCGATTTTACTACGCCATTGGCAAATACTATAACAACATCGATTTAGGTTTGAAAATTCTGCGTTTAAGCGACGGGCTAACACTCCAGTGTTAATAAATAAATAATTTTACGTAAATATGATTGCTATAGACATTTTAATTTTTAAAAGTGAGCACTCTTAGAAGATGTCGTCGAAATATAAGGAGTTTTAACAGTCTGACATTCATTCATTGCCTGCACTATTGCTATTTTATGTACAGGGTTTATAAATATGTCTACATAGGGGGGGGTGATGATATTATGTTAATATTAGTATCAAACTTGTTGCCAAACCTTGAAGTATAACTGACGTTAGTAACTGCGATCAATCAACAGAATTCGCTTGTGTTGCTTTAGCTCCTGTCAATAAAGCTGTTGAGTTCAGTTTACTCACATAAAGTAACCGGAACCATGATCCATATCTTCTTCTTCGATTACGGGCGCTAGTTGGATACCACGTTCGATTTACTGATACTTTATACTGTAATATTATTATCAAAATATCTGCTGTCAAAATACATTCACGTGGATATTCATTATTTAAGTTCTCTTTACAGTTCTTGTCACAACCGACATAGCATGACGTATCAAAATTGCCATAACTATTCATGTTTAATTCAATGTATCGAGGACTGTTTTTGTGATAGTCGCAGACTCAGTTTCTCTTAATTATTTTTAATTTACTAACACCTTTTATGCTTTAAGGACATTTATGTTGTATGTTTATAATTTTTATATTGCAATCTAAAACGGGATGAACAGTTAGATCGAATTGTTTTATAAGCTAAAAGTCGACAGAATTATTACTAGTTTTAGGTATTATGAATATGGTATTACTAATTTTGAAACTGGAGCCCTCGTGTAAGGTGCCAGAAAGTTGGGCCTGGTGAGCCAGGGTGGGTACTACAACGCGAGTGTACGTTGATTGAAATGAAATTTGTCGTATGCACCGACTTTTAACATTGACTTTCCACTCTATTGTTTTTTTTTTACTTTATATACTAGTAACCAACGGGATTCCATATGAACAATTTTTTATAGAGGAGAGTTATGCATTTCTCTTTTATGACGTACATTTTTCTTGACTAAAATTAATGTTAAGTAGTGGTGTCGAAAGGAAGTGCAATATTTTATGTAACCTATATTTCCTATATTCCATTACACAATTTTTACTTTTTTCAATATTTATTTATTAGATTATTATAGTATTATATTATTAATAAGAGATTTAAAATTTTGGTCTTAATACCATTTAGGGCCACCTTGAATCAAAACGTGAAGCTTGTGGGAAACTCACCAGGTAGGCTTATTTACCTATTTTGTTGCTCAATGTCTCACTCTGGTCCAGGAACGATATATTTATATGGTATCTGGAACTATCTTTTTAGCGTACGCACCTACTCTCAATGTTGTGTAGTGAAATCCCTATCAAGCTTTAGTGAATTTCACTAAATTGTTACATTAGACTCACAAAAAACTGTGGAAATCGTATTTTTCATAATCATTTAGATCTCAACGTGGTATATGAGTCAGGAGTAAAACTTGTCTTTGTCTAGAAATTGAGAAAGGATTTTTTTTCCAAGAGAGAGACTGTTTTTCAGCAGTGCTAATTTTGGTGGTGGTCGAAGTGGGAGGATATTAAAATGTGTAAAGATATGAAGCTAAATGTTTTAATATTACATTTTTCCTAGTTTGGTACACTTAAAAACTGATCGACTTAAAAACGATAGTCTAAAAACTATATAAAGAGGATGAAAGTCTGGCGGTTGATTGTAAGTGGATCTAGCTAAAAAATACGATCTAAGACAAATCTTGTCGTTTAATTTTTTGTTAACCCTTCTGACACTCCCCTATTTCTACCACCACTAAATCAAGCGCAACTGACGATCGATTTGTTTCCCAGAGGAATTTTCTTTATCAATTTCAAAACAAACCTGTTTGTGTACTTATACAATCCTAATGTTTCTCACCTCCTAAACTAAAATATTTTATTAGTTAAGGGAAGAAATAATATTATGAAAGATGATTTTTTATGTATATACAGTATATTGCAGATAGAGATAAAATGTAGTATTGATAAGTTATCCATGTAGATGTATTCATTAATTATCACACAAAAGATCATAAGCAGTCACGATTTAATGAACTTCTGCTCTTCTATATAAACTGAAAGTATTTCTAACTCACTTTTTAACCTTTGGCTAACAAAACTTTGGCGGCGCAGGGTTTAATATAACGAGCCTCATATACGACTCCTGGCTTAAGCTCGGGAAGTAATCGCGTTATTCTCGTAAACTGGATTTTCTACTTTTCCAATAAACCCTAATTGGTATCTGATAAAAACACTTCTCACAATTCGAGGTTTTTATGATAATATGATTACAGATTCGCCACTCACGACCATTAGATCGGTTACAAAATGCTACACTAATACTGAATTATAACAATAGCTCAATGGATAGAAAATAACATATCTGTTCCGATGTAAATTTAATCATTTAAAAGTAATTTAATCACTAATCACTTTTTCCCTAATTTGTCATAAAGACTGGCTAGTTACGTAAAACATACATCTTATTTTTATTGTGTGATATCTTTTAGTTAGGGTTTTTGATTTGTGTTTATATGAAACCACGCTACGTGTGTTTGATCACAATAATTAAATAACATACGAGTAATCTATACATTTATATTAAATCTCGACAATTTGTTAATTATACGTCTGTTTATGTGGATACGGAATTGAAGATTCAATTGATGCATCTAGTTATTATTTTTATTTGGCGACTACTTATCCTGTTATAGTATTATCTGTGTAATTATCTTTCCCCAAAGAACCTATCAGTGTATGTTACTGAATAATGAATACTAAAATATTCGTAGGATAAGTAGGGTACGGTTTGTGGTAGCTCTTCACTGAAGGGGGTTTTGTCAAACTGATATCCTAAATCGAAAATTAGACTGGACCACGGAATTTAAGCACCTATATCCAGGATAATATAGCATTTTAAGTCTTCTGAGGGTTTCTTCTAATTGCTTATTTATGTAAATTAAACATTTTGTCACTTTATTATATTCAATATTATTTTCAGATAGTATTTAACATGGTTGTTGCATCTATATTTCTAAGCTACCTGAATCAATTATCCATAATATGTTCATTCCCTTAGTTGGTGGTGTAATGTTTCTTGATTTCCTTCATAACATAGCGAAGTAAAATATTTTAAATGAAATAATACCTCGAGTTTAAAATTTGTGCTCCCTAACCTTGCTCTGCACATGTTCACTGTTTCGTCTCCACTTAATGTTATACCGCAATTTATCTGAATATTCTACTTGTACTCTTTATAGTAACTAGCTTTATCTGTTTCCAAAATTAATTCCTTTTTGTTTTGAGTATGTCATTTCTTAGTAAACACAGATCTTAAATGCTTTACCAATAAGTATTTCGTGTTTCCTAATCCATCTAATTTTTCCTTCTCCTCTATTCAACGGTCACTTTCGTATAAAAATTCAGTCATGGACTATAATACCTGATTATGAGTCTGTACAAATTGGGAAGTAGCCACTATTTTAAGTTTGAAATTTATTCTTCAATTTTAATATTGCCACGAATTATGTTGAAAAGCTGACATTATTCTGTTTAAGTTAATTTTTTTAGTGATATCAAGACAGTGCCTGTCCCATCAGACGTCTTCGACCCATTGCATAAATTTCTTTTGAAGTTTTTATACGTCATGTTAACTTAATAAAAATAAAATTGCTTTACCCATTCAATACTGATATTTTGTATGTTCACTTCTCTTGTTTCTAACACATTCGGTCGGTCGAATTTTCCTGAGGTCTAAGAGATTATTTGAGTTAGTTCTGTGGTCCGCCGCTAGAGAGCCGCGCCACTCAACTTTGATTGTTTCCGATCAAATATGTACTACCTGATCTCTCACTCTACAGAAGGCAGTCTGAGCGCTAGCCTTTTCGGTGCCTTCAATGTATATTACTGGATAAGTTATTTTTTGTACACATAATACAGTAAAAGGTAATATCAACAGTTATTCAGATCTTCTACTTCAGCATAAATAGCAGTGAACTTGTCAACTATTGTTGCTAAAACAAGGTTACTTAAATGATGTGGCCAATAACACCAAGTTACCTCTGACTTTCAGTCTCTGGATATTGACAGTCGTTCCCGAGGACCCTTGGTTGTGATGGTCCACGATGACCTTGACAGTGTTCAGGATCCACATGATCCAAAGATTCAGATCCTTCGTGTCTGGCGTAGAATGGGTGTGATGTTGGAAGCTGCGGGCAGAGATAAATTATTTCTATGGGTAAGATTTCTTTTTAAATGTTTTTCATTTGCTTGCGTATCAAATAAACACTTTTGTGTGTAACTGGAAACAGGAATAAATTTTCTTTTTTCAAAAGGAACAGTTGAACTGATGAACTAAAGCCTACAACAAAGGGAATCAAGGATTTGAAATATCTTATTACTCTCTTTCAATTTAGCGATCAAGAGAGACTGGACTTTGTTAGTTAGTGAGGTCACTTATAAATTAAAAACTCCCTATAAAAAAATATTAGAATTCGATAATTTAACCCAATTTACAGAAATATTATTGTATTCAAGATTACTTCTGTTATGCTTTTCAAATCGCGACAAAGTAAATTTCAGTAAATCTAACAAATTTGTGTAACCTTCAAGGACATACATATTACAAGACTCGCCACGTAAAATAATAAAGCGATTAAAACGATTATTTCCAATGAAACTTTAAAAATGGAATGTAATAGGTTGATTAAACACTGGTGTGTTCAAAAAATTGAGATCATGTATAAACAGCGTAGTGCATTCAATTGTACATCTGATGAGACAAAGAGAACAACCTGTCATCTGTTCTACACTGGATGGTTTCGTGGTATCAACTAATTACCAGAAGAGTTGTATTGTAGGCTAGTCCCTGATGACGAAACGATGCAGCATGCCATTTCAGACATTTCGCTCGTTGGCCCTTAGCAAAATTCAGTTCTTCTGACTCAAGGTTCTGCCTTTGGTAGCAGCCACATCGTTGAGGACCAGTGGCCATCATGAACAAAATCGCTTCAGAAGAAAAACGAGCAACAAGCATATTCCTTCTGACGAATACGTTTCCAAATGTAGTGCGGTGCATTTATGTGTGTAAACCTGGACAAAGGCAGTCGCAGTAGTGTGCTTGTTGTGTTGTGGGAGTACATTGAGCGTTGAGCGCCGACTAGCTTATTGGTAATGGTTTTGAACCACATTCTTCCATTCTCGGAATAGAAACTGTGTGCATAGATACAACTGTCCTATCACTTGTACTCCATGTTGGATCTTACTGGATCTCTACAGATAGGTGTCGATCACAGATCAGTGATCTAACCTACGATAGTTTTCGGATTACAGAACACATAAGGGTGACGTTACCTCACCAGATATTGTTACCTCCATAAGTTTTCCGCTACTAATAGAAACTATTTTGGAGATTTTTTGTAAAATTGTAAAACACAATTTCCAAGACTACTTTAATATCAAACATATTATTTTACTGAATTCAAAAGACGATTACTGCATTTTAAAATTATTATACTCCTATCACCTTGATGGCAGGTTCTTTCGGTTTTCATAACATAATATTTTAACAAGAACTAATGTTACAGAGTTTATTATATTGATTCGGAATCGAGCAGCTGTATCAACTACCAGTAAATTTAAATACATAGTGAATATAGCACCTTTTAGGTTTGGTCGAAAGTCAGTATAAATCCTAAAGAACTTTCTGTCCCATTCAAATAATTCTTTCAACAGCTCGTCCTGGGTCATGTCACCTCTGGCAGCCATGGTGCTACGTTAATTTATTTTGCTGCGAACACATAAAAAACTAGAATTTTGTGTTATGTTTGGGCGATCTCCATGGAAACACAAAAATCAGTTTCAGTTGCATGAATTATTATAACCTAAGAGTAGATGCATTGAGTCTCACAGATTATAATTAAGTGATTATTTAACACTATTAATGTAATAAACTCTTTTCCAATAGTTTTTATATAGTAGATAGTTCCTGATAAGTAAAAAAATAATAAACAGATATATATATATTATATATATAATTTTTGTGTGTGTTTGTGTGTTGTGTGTGACCAGCTAAGAAGTATTTTATGTATGAAAAAAGTTTGACCCCCCCAAGTGGGGTATTTTGGGGGTAAGTCAAAATTTTTAAATATGAACTAATAGCAAGTGGACACCTAATTTTAAAGTTATTAAAGAATAAGAAGAATAACAAAACTAGAGGTCTCTAATGTTACCCTATCAAATTTTGTGGATAATAAAAACTTAAATTATTTTATTAACTCCCATTGCTTTTGAATAATTTTTTAACTTAATGAAATGGTAAAAATCTTGAAAACTCACCTCAATTTCACTCAGGTAAGATGCACGAAATGAATATTTTGTGACGCAATGTTTTATACTACGATTTCAGCGCAGCGTGAGTATCGTCGAGTTTTTCGCGAAAGTTCCCCTATCAGATTCTGTATTTATTAATGGGACAAGACGTTTAAGGAAACAAGACAGGTATGCTATAAACAGGAGATGAAACAGTCGAAAACATTCAAAACATTTCTGTAAGAAGTAAAATAAATTGAGCGGCAACATGGGCGTGAGTTGAACGTCCATAAGTATACGATTCACAAGGTTTTGAAGAAAAGACTTTAAAATTGTAAGGTTAAAACCTCAGTTATTGCAAAGCGTTGAAGCCAGATTACAAAAATTAAAGAGGTATGACTTTTCTGCTGTTATTCTGTTTTTTATTAACTTTCAATTAATTTTCATTTCTTAAATTTTTCAATTAACTGAAATTGTATTTAATGTTGAGGTTATCTTTCACTTGTCTAGAAATATTCGTCGTCATAAAGTTCGTTATAGTGAAACAAAGCAACGAATTAGAAGCTGTGATTGATTCAATTACCACAGAACTCCTAAACAAAATATGGGAGGAGATCAAAGTTTGCTTGGACATCTACAGAATGATTTTATTGTGATCGTGTCGAGCCCAGATAAAATTTTAAACTGTTTAAAAGTACTATTTAATCCTATTTTAATCACACTCTTGTGCTGTTTATGCTATTGTAAATAAGTTATTTAAAAACTGACGCTTTTATGAAACACGCTATAATTTATTCAAATTTTGTTAATTATTGGCTGCTCGATAGTTATTTGTATTCTTTTGGTTTACGAGTTAAGAAATTCGAATCAAAATTTTTACTAAGCATCGTGACCAATCATTGTGTTAGTCATGTTTTTTTACACAATGTTTATATTTTTGCATTGTCAGCAGAACACTTTTGTGCGACTGTTAACTGAAAATTCTGTTGCAGACGACACAATTCTGTTTTCAGATTAAAGTTTATGATAGCATTACTTCCAAATATTTCAAAGCTTCACAGAAAATAACCTACTGAGGCGTAACTCACAAATAAATTATGAACGATATGAAAATAAAAATAATGAATTGTGTCTATAATAATTTTAAAATGCAGTAATCGTCTTTGAAATTCAGTAAAATATTTTTCATATTAAAATAGTTTTGGAAATTGTGTTTTCCTTTGGAATAGCCGTGAAGTTTAAGTGTTACAAAATATCGATCGTTGATTAGCGAAAAAACCTTGTTCGATCGTTTTGACATTGTTTTAGAGGTGGTAACAAGTCTTGTGTCCTTCACGTCATCCCCATCTGTCCTGTAATCCGAAAACTGTATCATAGGATAGATCATTGAAATCTGTGATCGACACAATTCTGTTTTCAGATTAAAGTTTATGATAGCATTACTTCCAAATATTTCAAAGCTTCACAGAAAATAACTACTGAGGCGTAACTCACAAAAATTACGAACGATATGAAAATAAAAATAATGAATTGTGTCTTCAGCAACAGAATTTTCAGTTAACAGTCGCACAAAAGTGTTTCTGCTTACAATGTAAAGAATATAAATATTGTGTAAAAAAAAACATGATTGACACAATGATGGGTCACGATGCTTGGTAAAACTTTTGATTCGAATTTTCTTAACTCGTAAACCAAAAGAATACAAATAACTATCGAGCAGCCAATAATTCACAAAAATTTGAATAAAATTATAGCTGTTTTCATAGATTAAAGTTTATGATGGCATTACTTCCAAATATTTCAAAGCTTCCAAGGAAATAACTACTGAGGCGTAACTTACAAAAATGATGAACGACATGAAAATGAAAATTAATGAAAAGGTCTGATAGAACAAACAATTAAACACATTTTTCACGCATTCTCCTTTTTCTATGTAACCCCCATTTTCATAAACACGTAAACTTGGGCATAAGACTTTGGGCAAAAGTCACCATCATGCAGCAAGGTAAATTATGATTTATAAACTTTTCCGCAATCGATATAGTGAGTATAAAGGTACATTTTAAGTAATTTTACGTATTCTAAGAATTGAGAACAGTTTATACTCTATATATGAAGTTACAAAATTTTACACCCAAAACACATTTAGGCATTTTCAGCAATTCTTTTAGCTCTTGCGTGGTTCGTCTGCGCCATTCTCGTACAGGTATTGTATGATACACGGAGGGATTAAAATACTTTCAAGATCGAATATGGACCTGATCGAGAAGCTCTAAATCATATTAATTCCCCACGGTTAATTATCAATAGCCACATGTGACGAGTATAAACTAAATTTTTGCCAATTAAGTGAAAGAGAGCAGTGATGGTACAGCCCGTGCCCAAACAATTGCAACTATTGTAATAAGCTAATGCACAATAGAGCGCACCAAACACAGTTTAACCGTCTCTCAGGCGACAACCGCAACCCACTTTGGCAGGCACGAGGAGAACCCAATTATTGGTACAATACAGCCACAATTAGTAAACCATTAACAACATCACGTAATGGATCCTACCCCTCCTTTACTTGTTAGTCATTAATCCAGCCGGCTCTATTATTTCCCCTATCACTAAATTTACATTTATGCTGTCATATTACTTCATCTTTTTCGTACGTAGTACAGAAGAAAGTAAAAAACTATAGAACACAATAAGTGTCGTGAATACAAAGTATTACATACACGTTTTCTTGCATTTTGATGGTATGGCTCATTTCGGAAGGGGTGGGTAAATTTTGAAACAAATGAACTGAATGAATTTTGAAATTAATTTATTCTCATGGGATGTACTTACGCTCAGTATCTCGAAAACCGTTACGAGATATTAAAGAATTGTTGTTTATAAAACGTTTTAGGAATGTTAGAAATACTCTAGAACACTATTTATATTTTCTCTCGGTTCATAAATAAATAACGTGGTTGTGATTTTTCTTTAAAGTTTTAATGGCCACCATATTTAAACTAAATGGCATACCAAGCTGACCAACGACTTAGCCAGAATATTTATAACATATTGTTTTATACAAAAATAATCTGTTTGCGTCATCGTTGTAGGATTGATCAAAAACTCATGCATAACTTTACCGAACATGAACTCCCAGAGCCCAAATCGACATTACGTTGAAAAGTTTTATCGTCTTCGATATTTATATTATTGTATCTCTTTTTATGATAATTTTTCATTCCTACGATCAAAATACCGAACTTGATGGC
The DNA here is from genome assembly GCF_021130785.1 of Homalodisca vitripennis. Lineage (NCBI taxonomy): Eukaryota > Metazoa > Arthropoda > Insecta > Hemiptera > Cicadellidae > Homalodisca > Homalodisca vitripennis. The sequence goes on from NW_025778778.1 coordinate 18,114, forward strand.
TGGCTTTCATAAATCAAAATTCTTCTACGATATCATGAATTTAAACTAGTGAATTGTCAATCAAGAAAAATATGCCATGCAATGATGTACATATAGCATAGCTTTTTCATTAGAAACTTTTTACGATATCCTCCACGGGCCTTTCCTGCAGAGTTGTTAAAAATTTAAGTTCCCTATCTGAAGTAGATGGAAAACATTCAACAACTGTATACTGTGTATGTTCACGATTAGTGAGCGTATAAAACCCCCAAAAAAACCAATTTATTACGCGAATTTACAAAGTCGGAATTCCCCGAAACAACAATACAAAATATGTTACACTAATACTCAGGTCTTCGTACTCAAAAAAATAAAACTTTAACGTGAAATTAAAACATATACTAAGGCGTTACTTGTTAGCCCATGACACGATTATAAAATTGTTAAAGGACGGAAACGTGTTTAAAACGTACCATCTTCACGGATGACCCGTTCATTTTATAAAATCGGTTGTGTTAAACCGTCATAACATAATTGTAGGATATGGGGATCTGAACAACCTAATGTAATTGTCAGGTATGTTGGGTAGAATCTCCAAAAGTTACACGTGTGTGTTGAGGTTTTGATGACACGGACGGGAGTTGAACCTTTATTGAACAAAACTATCACAGGTGAAATGTGTACTTGAACGCGCTTGACATTGGTTTTATCTACAGTTAGACAAAATTAAAAACAAGAAGAGAGACAGTTACACTATATGTCAACTAAGATGGAACTTGTCTTTGATTTTACCTTACACTTTGATACAGTCCTCTAATGGACACGTGTCTTTTTAAACATTTGTTTTTTGCAGATTGCTTTATGTGGATTATTAAGAGGAGGTAAATAGGATTTTAGAGAGATTCGCCCATCTTTATATTGTTTACGAAAGTAGTTACAGTACGTTTTTCGAGGGT